>NW_019215120.1:0-26413 GCF_002532875.2 Varroa jacobsoni | reverse complement strand
TGAACGAAACAAAGGAAGTACTGCGGATGCGTATGGCAGGCGGGTGGAATGCTCACCCCCACGTGCGGGGCCAAGGTCGCAGCGGAAACGTTTTGGCAGCTAAACAGACATCCCCTCGCCAACTACGGATAATGTATTCGCATCTCTATATATATATATATATATATATATATATACGCGTATATATATGATGCACATGCTAGCGACGACTGCAGGAGCACCGCAAGCGAACCGCCATCGGGAGTCGCTTAAGCCAACGTATCGTACCAACATCAGCCACGATATGTCTGAAAGAGCTGCATTGACCTAAATAGCCGCTCTAGGACAATTCCCTATAGAAGGACATTTGACTACCCTATTCGATACTGTACGCGTTTATTCGGCTATCTCTGTTTTGTGGCCTAGAAGAGACTGTAGTGTGCTTCCTATTGGCGCACGACTGCACTACTGCCAATCTGTTAGTTCAACATGATTAGTAGACGAAATGATAAGACAGAATATCCGATTATGTGTAGGCTTCAGAAAAACTGTAAATTTGGAAAATAAACGGCAACAACTCCGCAAACGATCGAACGATATTTAATCTCTATGTATTTAAACGGCGATAGCTATAAAGGATCATTTAGGACATTATTAGGATGACTGGCGGTTTATTCCGCTAGTCAATATAGTGGTCGGTTCAGCGTCCTGATCGACCGTGTCGAGCTCTAATGAATGGAAATTATTTGTCAGAGAATGAAAATACGTGCGCCCAAATGGTAGCCCCGTGGCAAATCGATATATTTTTGTGTGAAAAAAGCGGCAGAAAACGGTTCCTAACTGTAGAAATTTGGTACACTATTTGTTGAAGCTGCTTCTCTGTTTCCCTATTGACTGGGCACATTTATTAGATATTGTTTTTTTTATGAGGTGCAATCATTGATGTTACATGAATCAAGTTAAAGTGATTATTACGATCTCAAGACCACCCAATAACATGCTCGATTTCTCTATCTACAAGATGTTAATTGTTTACGCTGGTTACTGTATATCACTCAAGTTTATATGATATTTGTTTATCCTAACTTAAAATGACTGCAGTTAGTTTTAACGGCTTCCGATGCTATACTTTCCGTTCATTTCAACAATTTGTTGTATCTGCAACTAGCCGTCAAAAAGGAACTTTCAAGAGCGATTTAATCAAAATGCTCCAGCCCAGATCATTGTCGTTCCTTAGCCAAATAAAGAGTTAACAGGATTTCACAGATTGTCGGCTCGACGAGCTAAATTAGTTCACAAACAACCCCCCATTGACAGCAAAACCGAAAAAGCAGATTTTGATATAAGCATTTGATAAAAGCCAAACGCTTATATCAAAACAAGCAGCCTTTTTTGTGCGGGGGATCTGCTCGTCCTCTTATACCTGCAGAGTCAATGCTGACAGCCTGGCCAGGTAAAGAAGTGTCTCTCAGCGTTCAGTTTGTGAGGCAAATATTTCAATGTAACAAATGCATTTTTGGATTCCGCCGTCTACAAATAACAGTCACTAGTAAAACTTGCAGTTCCGATACAACAAAAATATCGGGTCCGACCCATTCCAATATTCCGCCCTCTGGATCAATCGCATTTGCCATCTGCAGTATACCACAGCAAGCACACACGCCGTGCCCATACCATAGCTACATGGGTTTCTCATAGACAAAACTTCGTCGAATAGATTCGCGGACGAAGGCCTCTAACGTAGGACTGGTAGGATGGAAGGTGTTCCGGATCGAAAGAATAGGTCAAATAATGACGAGGGGTGTGAACTCTATAGAACAGGTATTTTCCCTTTTCTGTTCGTTATGCACTGAAAAGGGACGGGGACAACGTTGAGAGTTGTTTCCTTTCAACATCAGGATCAACTAGGAACCAGCGTTTCGAACGTTTTTCAAATTTTCAATGATTAGGTCAAATGATTGTAATAATAGGACTACAAAGGTAGCACTAGAAATAAAGTCACGTAGATGGGACCACATCGATTCTAACTAATCCATCAATAAGTTATTGACTATATACAGTAGTAACTGAAGAAGTGAGTTCCTTAACCGTTTCAGAACAAACATAGTAGATAACTTAATTGACATCATTTTCTTTAATAGCACTCCATTATTCACTTCGGCTAGTTTTAGGAAATCCTGGCGTCAGACGAATCCTTTTCCGGCGGTCTTCTGCTACTCTCTGTCTGTTTCAGCAGTCGACACCCGCAGCGATGATCTCTTTATCTACTTATTTTTTCTTATTCAATGGCGCTTTGTTGACTCTCTATCTCTCTCATGTATACGAAGGAACCTTTCCGAGAAACTTCTTTTCATACCTGTGACGCTTGTTCTCGCGGTGCCCTACCGAGGCCTTTTCTGGGCTCAAAGTAGAGGAAAACCACCCTGTCGAGAGGGTGGCCGAGTTTCTCTACCGAAAAGGGCTTCTTGTCAAAGCGTGTCAAACAACCGCGCTCCCGCTGACTGTGAATGAACCGGGCTCGCGACTCGTCGACGACGCAACGTTGAAGCAACGGCGGCGGCGGCGGCGGCGGCAGAACAACTAGCCACTGGTGGTGCGTTCTGACGGTGACGGGTTCTTTGAAAGGGCAGCTGCTACAGAAGGCGATGGCGGAGTGGAAAGGACAAAAGTGGCAAGAGTAGAAACTGCCGCCTGAACAACCGTCGCAACAACAGTATCAAAAGAACCCCGCGCAGCAACGGCTGTGACAACCCTCACTCCGGAACGGTCCTGCTAACCGGCGCGCTGTCTTTCCCCATAAATAAAACATCGTATCATCAGAAGGATTACCGGTCGGTATGTCGGTCTTTCATATTTCCATTGGCAGCAGATTTCGATCACCTCCAGCCGCTTCGAGAGATAAACATCGCATCCGGTGTAGTTTCGATAGCTAGCCAGCCAGCATGGTTGACAGACCCGTTAGTGGAAGCAGAACGGTCGGTAGAATCTTCGCTAGAGTGATTCTTCTTATGCGACACCGGCGGTGATGGCGCCGGCAAAAAGCAAAGCGTCCATCGCATTCCCTTCTTCCACCAACACCTTTCATGGTACGTTTAGCGGCGTCCATTTCTCTCCTCGCTTACTCACGCCTCCTCAGCCAGCAACCCTGCGTTGATTTTAACAGACTTTCCGCTCCCAAACCTATCCTTTTCTTCTAACAAGGTCGGTCTTCTAGGCTGAACGATGCTGCTTCGTGGCGGTGCGTTACCTATCTCCTCGCAAAGTCTCTTACCGTGTCAACAGTGTTCTAGGACCACTCTGCCGGCCACTGCGCCCAAGCTTTCGTTCCCTCTGACCTTCTGAGCCAGAAGAAGTATCGCTGCTTTTAAACGCAATCGCTTTTGCCAGCTGCTGGCATGGCCGTTTCCGTTTGGCAATAGAACTTTTGAAATACTAAAACCTGACGTTTCATTCGACCCTTCGAGCTACGAGTCATGCGAACTGGTTTCTGTTCCATCAGGTGACTGCTCCGAGAAAGCCGCCTTTCCCCACCTGTACTATCCTCGTCGTTATCCTTGTTTCTATCACGGCTATTGCTCGCTTTCCTACGTTCCCGGCGCCGCCAGAGGACGTCACAGTGCTGTTGTCAACTCCTCACTTTTTTGTCCTGCCAGGCCGCATTTCTTTCCCTTTTCCTTCTCTCTCCTTGTTACTTTCTATCTCTCTGTTTCTGCCAAAGTCAGCTTCTTCTGACGAATCAGATTCCGCAGTAGCTGTTGAAGATTTCATCAGGATTCCTCAGTACACGTCAGGTCTCGCCGAGTGGGCCTGCGCAGATAGCATTCGCTGATCCCAACTTGCCTGCGATGAGAGACGAAACTCAATGGAACTCTTCTTTCTGCTCCCGCCTCCTTAGGTATTCCAGGATCGACGACGCGGCCGTACATCGAACCAGCGGTGCTTCCGACCCCAGGTCTCCGTTCCTACTCTTGGCGGTACGCTCAAATGGCTCACTCACTGGTATATTGCGAGGAAGACAAGGCTTTGTGTAAAATTTTCATCACTTGCTGTAGGGGTACTTAAAGCGACTTAAGGCAGGCACGTAGCTCAAAGCGGTGCCACAAGTCTTTAATGTCGCAGACATTTTCTCCTCAATAGGACTGAGCCAAAGTAACAAATGTTTGGGAGTAACTACGAGTAAAAACAATAATTCGACACATCGCTACAAGTAATTAATGATACGATCTCTTAATGTCCCCTTGTTTTTTTATTGATTGTACACGAGGCCTGCAGCAAAGCCAGGCCGATCAATAAACTCCTTAGTTTTACTTTTTTAGCAAAATACGATACGATACAAAATCACTGCATTTTACTTTTACCGAATTAATGATTTACCGAAACATGTTTTCATTAAACCTTCGTTAATAATTCTAGATAGTCGAGATGAGCTAATTGTCATCTAAAACATACAAACTGCTATGTGAATGTACTTTTTAGTTATCCTATACCAAGTTAGTTACGTTTCCGCTAATATTTTACCTTCTACTCTTATCGTCAGCAAAATTCTGCAAAGAGTCTAATAACAGACTACACAATATAGCTAGCGTTCTTACAGGTGCGCGTCAAAGGTAATAACTAATAACATGTACTGGTACATAAATGTTGTATGTTTAACACTACACGTATGAAAAATAAGGCTTGATTTGTTTTTGGAAGGACTACTCTAATAGAAAATGCTTGCGATTCATCTTTTGGGAAATTTAGTCACTCTCTCGTTTAAGAAATAACGGACCCGATACCAACAAATATCCTCTGCCGGTTGGAAACGGTTGCCAATTCAAGTAGACAGTAACTCGCACCCACCATTTCTGAAGACGAGTAAGATTATTGAGCTACTGTTGTTTTTTTCGCTATCATGGACATCATGAAAACAAACTGAGGAAAAAAAAACGGGCAGTAGTATTGCCGGAGCGCGGCGTATGCCAGTCTAAACAAAAGAGGCTACGATTTAACAAGGACGTTGGAACACTGGCTTTCTGCAGCGACAGCAGTAGTTAGTAGTCAAGTGTGATTCACGATTTCGGGTAGACAGCGAAGGGCAGATCCTGAAGCTAGCTCAATCGGCTCGACATAACGAAAGTAAAAATATGAAGTGACAATGTCTGCTCACGACGGCCAGTGATGAGAGGCAGCATTTTATGTCTAACAGAACTTCCTCTCGTAAATCGACTTCCGGCCGTAGTGAACACTGGGGATTAGGGATTTCTTATTTCAAGTGTCCCTATCTTTTCTATACTACCCCTCAGATACATACCACTCACAGAGCGGTGCTTTGCTTGAGTACGCATTGGGTACGCCAAAGCTAAATTGGCGGGGCGGGGCGAACGGTGGAACGGGGGCAAGTGGTGGTTGGAGCAGCTGCGCCACAGTATTGGACCCCCTTCTGGCTGCTCACTATATAGACTAGTAAACTTGTCGCTGAGGCCGCTAGCGACCACTTGGCTATGTCCGGGCAGGCAATCGGATTGCTGCTATGGTCAACTGAAATCCGATGAGGCGTGTCTCCTCAGCTGACTAATTTTCATCGTTGACCCGCAGCTACGGATTTTTTCGCTCGAGGCAGACGGGTGTTGTAGAGGAGACTGGAGTATCACAGGATAACGAAAACGAGAAAGTGACTTGCTAAGTGAAGACCAATACCAACTGAATTTGGCTACAGACAAGCAGGATAAATCCCTACAGTCGCTATATAGCACTCGGTAACTTTCAAACCATCCACTCCCACACTGAAACTAATCGTTTTCTTCTTATGAACGCAAGATGACGCTGAGTGAAATGAAACATCAGTCAATAAATAAACAAAGGGCAAAATAAGAATTTTAGAGTCCGGTGGTAATATTTGACGCCAATATTCGTGTTCAATCATTTTTATAAATGCTGACCGGTGAGCCAAGGATGCCCTTGGCCAAGTTCGACTTGGTCAACAGAAAGGCACCCTTCGTCGCCGTTTACATGTCTGCAGAATCCACCAAAACCGTTGTTCCCCTCATGGCTAACTGGCGTCTTATATAAAGGTCGTATCCTGAAATACCTTGAAAGATTTCATCGAACCTGGCGTCCACGTCGTAAGGCGAATGCGTTCAAAAGCCTTAAGCAAATTTCCTTCTTACTAGAAAGCTTGTTCGTGGGACTCAGTATGCATAAGGAAGGTAGTAGCTATATAATAAAAAGAGAGTGAAATAGTGTTTTCCAAGCTCGTTTAGGACGCTATGCGGTAAACAGCAATCGTGCTCGTTTTTAGCTACCGCTCACCGCCACGTCCAATGAAAAACGAGACGGCGTCGAATTCCCATAAAACAGCACTCGGATAATGCTGATCAACAGGCTATCTGAGGATTTCATTAGCATTAAGTACACGCTACTACCGCCTGTAGTTTTATACACATAAATGACAAAAGAACTGACACGGTACGAATATATTAACATTGTCATCGCAATGCGCACCTACCTTAATATCACGCAGATATCTTTGCAACTTATTCCCAGCTAGCCTGGTGAAGCGCAGCAGCTATATATATATATATATATAAACAGACACTAGGAAGATAGGACAGTGTAATACAAAAACATGGTACCTCGTTTCTTTTACCTATTTTGTTTCTGTTCTTTGTTTCTTTTCGGTTTCTTCTGTCTGGAATGGATGCAGAAGCCAGGAAAAACATATGTATGTATAGCATGGTGGCATTCATCCGCAGTTATACATGTAGTCATATAGTCGCCCCGCTTTCTCACTTATCCTTGCCTGCAGTTCTGGCCGAACTTCGAAATCGGAATAGTTGTTTGGGAGAAGGAAAGAGAAGGTTCTCGCACACCTTCTCGTAGTCATTGTTGTTGTCGTCATCGTCGTTCGTAGCAATCCTCCTCATCATCACCATCATTACAGCGTCAGCATCGTCGGTGTTGGCCGACTGTGTATGTGTATTTTTCACGCGACCATCGAGCCTAGTGGTTCGCTCCATCCGTCTCCTCCAAGCTCCGACTGCAACTGGCCACGATCTTCCTCTCTTGTGTACCTTCGTCGCAGCTACCTCTCTCCCCTCATTCACGCCCTCTCTTCCTCTTAAACACAGATTCCTTAGCCGTCGTTTTCCATCCCTGTAGTCAGCTTTAGCTCTATCCATCTCTTACTTGCTTTATCCGGCGTCTCGTATTCCTCGCAGCTTCTTTTTCGCTCATTTTCCGTCCGGTGATGTATCTATCATTCGACAAGCAGCAGGAGCTCGAATGGGGATGTATGTATGCGGCCATGCCTGAGCTAGTGCGACTGGAATGCTCATACCTAAATGGTTTTTCTATCACCGAAGAAGAACGGAGCGGGTGAATCTCTTCCGGAGAGAGGTCCGGCAGCTTCTGCCCGCACCAAGATTTCAAGGGAATCCCGATCTCGTCAATCGTAGGGAATCGTTCCGCACTCGACCAGCGCCTGCAAAAAGAGGACAAAAAGACTGTCTGCGTGAGCATCGTTGTCGCTGTCATCGCGTAGCCGTAAACGCACCCCCCACTGACAGGCAAAGCGCACCTCACAGATCCATGCAAAAGTTAAGTTCGAAGGAATACACATAACCGACGTTTCCATAGCGACTGGCCTTCTTCACAAGCTTTTCTCTGTGCCCTTTTTCAGTCACAGAGCGGCCATGATCGCCATTGTCAACTTTGGTTGACGGTGCACGCTGTTCTTGTGCACTGGCTAGGGGTCTTACGCGTCGTCAATCCTAACCCATAAAATGTGTACGGAGGTGCCAGTGTCACAACGTTCTTCTTTTGCACCTAAATGAGATGACAGACCGCAACTTGCATTCAAACTTGGGCGCCAAGAAGATGATCCATCGACTTCATACGACATAGTACTGTACTACCACTATCTTGCCACCACTCTCCTGTGCCTAACCTTTTTGGTAGCGTAGAGCTATCAAATAGTAGGTAACATGCCTTTTTGGCTGAGAAATCTTACAGTTTTGCTTCTTCTTCCTCAAGCAGGCTGCAAAATCGAGTTGCAAATCATCATGGAATAATGCTTGTTATAACGCTCTGTGGGTATGCATTTGCCAATCGAATCCATTCCTACTACTTCTCGCTTGGTAAGAGCGAGCTTATCCAATGCATAAAGTCAGCCAAAGGATTGTACACCGGATACAGGAGGATAAATTATGGGCTACTTCTGCTACGAATTTTATCTCGAAGGTAGAAGCAAAACTTTAATGGTTCATGTTACCCCCTACTCTCGATAGTAACTACTTTGTACAGCATCATATATATTAGCCACTCGCCGTCGGCGACTTATCCATACATACACGTTGAACGTCCTTCCAGCTCCTTCAAATACTCACCACAAGACAAATGCTGACCAAATGACCGAGTTTTTAATGAAAAAACGTAGTGCATTCGACATCGCTGTAAATCTGTGCAGGCCCAAACCTGTTCCTCCACTTCCACAGAGGGGCATCAACTCATTGTGGCGCTGTAAATGGGTCTCTTTGATTACCGTAGATGCTCGTCGCTAAGTGAATCCATTCACTACTAGGAGGAGACTTTGAAGAAGCGTTTGTTTGTCTCTGAGCAGGCCATTAGGAGTGGTAAGGTTGATATTTGCTTAGCGGTATCTCCTGTCCTTTTTGCCAGCTTGCTCAGATTGTGCTATAGGTGTAAAGATAGTTGTGCAAAACGAGAGCTGCTAGGTTGTGCATTAAGAGGTCCTGAACTACGGTAGACAAAGAGTAGATAAGGTCTAGAAAAGCTGAGGAAGGCCAAGGTGGCATCGTCCGACGGTAAACACAGGGTTTACGCAGGCACAGGCGATAAACAGCAGCCATCGTACAAGACAATCTGACACGAACATACAAGAACAAAGAAATCACCGACAATAACAAATCTGCCAACGATTAAGAGCTGATAGTGGGCTAAACGTAGGATACGGCGGACCGAGAAGCGGCTTTCTGTTCTAACGAATCAGAAAGGAAAGAGCACATGGAAGTATCGGTTTCGACCCGATGCAAAAATTGAAAGAACGGGTTATGCAATTGATTACCCCCAGTGGACATCTTCATAGATCTACTCTACGAATCTTGCATAGATATACTCTATTTATGTCGTAAACGTCTGAGCTGAATAGCTGTTATCCTTCCACCTGTGAGCCCACGAAACGCACCATTTTCCATTAAAATCTATGACAGTGTTTTATATATCTCAGCGTAAGTCAGAAATTTAGAAGCACGCTGTTTCCTTGGCTGCATTTGGGCTTGGAGCAAAATTTATGCAAAGAAAATGCAGGGACAATTTTTCTGTTGGCCGGACGTTATATTATTATTATAACCTCTATTTGCCTTAGAGCTTAAGGTAAGATAAGCCGTTATTATAATACTCGTGGCTTCAATTGAAGTATGAAATCAAGTTAGAACGTTTAGATAAAGCGCAGTACCGATCAGGCTCAGTTGCAAAATGTATGTGGAACGTTAATTTGAATACGGATATACGGCTTAGAGTGTCTGTTACTGACTGCAAACAAACAATCCTGGTTTCTAGTTATCTAATAGAAACAAAAAGCTTTCAAATAAACACTGACATACGGTGCATCAGCATCGAACGGTACGTTCACTCTACCTAAACAATTTAACTAAATCCTTAAGCCGCAGGACATACGGACTGATCTAACAGCGATAGCGACGACTATGTATAATCATTTCGGTAATTAGAAATTATATTTTACATCTCCCAAAGCCATATAATCGCACCAGTTCATGATAACAGACAAGTTATGGAGAAAAATACGTTTACTGACAACTTGACGTAACATTAACTTGTGTATATTTTGACACACCCCAGTTATGTAACGTTACTAATATAGCAGTGTGGTTTGTACAGATAAAGCTTTGGGCACCACATAGTAAATTCACAATTGATTATGACTTTTAACCTTTCTAATTATATTTTCTAATATTGAACATAAAAAAAAAATATATATATATATATATGTATATATAGAAAGAAACAGGGTAAAGTGCATATAATGATGAGCATACTAGAAGAACTACCGTTACAACTAGTAGGCTCTCAGTTCTAACGCACCAAAGTCATCATAGAATAATATCATACACCTATATAAGTTTCAATAAGGTATTCGAAGTTTTTTTCTATTTACAAGTGCAATATCAACTCGTCAATAAATGCAAACTCAACGTTATGCGCCGGCTACGCGAAATTAGATGACCAATGATTGCGATCAAGTTCTAAGGACAAAGTACTTTTGTCCTCGCGTGGAGGACGCGAGAATATCGAAACATATACTCTTCATTTAATATGTATTTTTCAACGTTTCGTGGTTATTCACGCAGTACCGTAGGTCGAGCGATATAAACATTATTATTATTATTATGAATATTTCAGAGTACAAGAAGGTAATCATAAAGGAGGTGCTTTATTATTCTCATGAGGAACACATACTTTATGTTGATCTGATATGTTTACCCGGATTTTGTAATAGCCTAACGTAGAAAAGCTACATCATGTTCTGCTTTGACGGCAAGCTTAGGCGAATTTGCATTTAACACTATGCGAACACTTCAACCTTATGCAATGAAATATTGTAGAAACTTGGCCCTAAGGTGCCTATTGGCCTGCTTGGATTTCAGGTTCTGGAGCGGTCACAGAAGGGTCACTCGAAACTCAAGTTACTCCCTAGTCTAGAGCCTCGACATTTCCAAAGAAGCTGAATCTTTTCGAAGACTCAAAATGTACGGTTTTGTAATCGAATGCGTATAGAGCTTCTGCAGCCTATGTGCTAGCCTCAGAAGTAGGCCGAAACGAAAGAAAACGATTAGGACACTCAAGGCGAAACTGGCCACATTGTGAAGATGTTATATTGCCGTTGGTTAATACATCAGTAGCGATATATTGAACACATCGGACAGTTTGGTATGAATCTATCGCTTGTTCAGGATTTGAGTAATATTAACGGACAGACATGTGAACAGCGTAATATTGAGTGGGTAAACACATTTTATCTAGCCTGCTTTAGCATGCGGTCGCTCCGTAGAAGCTATCCGCGTGTCTCTTCTCGTTTTACCACTGAATATTAAATTCAATATTTCCAGAATAATATGGTATTTCTGCTGAAAATTTGTTACTTTGTTGGTCGACCGCGCAGTTGAATGAAAATCTTAGCGTTTCTATTTTACTACTTTGTCTAATGCCTGTGATGACGTTACGATGTAATCAAATGTCATATGGATACGATGGTTCTCCGACGTGGAAACGTTGGCCTTATTAAGGCTAACGTTGTGGTCAGATAGCGTGGGATCGTAAAATTGAGTGTGACCAAACGAGTTCTACGTAGAGATAGGTGAACGCGTGTTTGTTTTGTATGAGGATGCCAAAATGTTTTCGTTCCGTGGTAATGATGCATCCAAAACAGCTGATGTATCCAGGATTACTAAAGTACATTAAGTGATAGCTGCTATGGACTTCCTAGGTTTTGCTACTTGGCATGGCGCTAGTCAAAGACCACGGGTCGTTACTTGTTTTGCAGCTGATTCCGACAATTCATGCGTTGTCACATCGGCCGCGCTTGACGCAACCGCATTTGTGGTCATCGGAAACCTTTGAGTGATCTGTTGGCGGAACGAAAGCTCGCCTTTTCAACTGTTAGATATCATACAACAATGCAAATAAGCACTCGGAACCTCACAGCAACGCTCACAATAAAAAATCGTTGTTGACATTACGTTCATACAAGTAAACGGAGAAAACAGATTAAGGCCTTCCTAGGCCGCCATTAGAATTTCCGTTTAGTTCAAACGTTGGCGCCACTTGTCGGCTAGGTGGCTTTATCTCTGTTGGTCTCAATGTTGAGGTCTCATCAGATTGTTGCGCCCAAATGATTTACCATATTCTTCCCCATTAGTTAGCTGCCAACTGTTGTCGCCGAAAAGGGGGGGGGGGAGAGAGAGAGAAAGGAAGCACAAACGAGACGCACTTGAACAACCTTCAGACAGGGAGTGCCTCTTGTGCGTTTCTATCCAAATTTCTATTGTATCGTATATGCCAAGATCGTTGTTTCGTGCTTACCACGCCACAACTTTTATAACGAACGCCGCAGTTATTTAAGGTTAACGTTGGTCAGCTGCCAAAGTGTCGTGTAAGACAAATCAGCTGGTAGCGCTTCGCGACAGGTCTCAGAAGTTTTTTGGATTATGGTCTCGCGGTACAGATAGAAGCGTGACAACATATTCTTTTTTCACGTAACGTGCTTGCTTTAATTAACCACTTGCAATTAACCAAACGCATTGCTTATTTCCGCGGAACTCTGAAGCCGGCCTCTACTGGCCGCCTCGTTTCATCGTTGTGATGAACTCTTCAATCACATGCTTCAGAAATTAGAACTACTATCAAGATCTCTCTACCCTTATATTTGTTCAACGCTGTAGAGGGCCACTTGCTTTCCGGTGAATATGGTTACATATATATTCCTATGTATGAAATAATCACTGAAACAAATTCAAAAGATCGCGCTGACGGTGATATTTCTATATATGTATAACCATTTATTATCCGATAGGGCGGAAGAATGTCGGTATCCTCTATCCACAAGTCTAACGAAAAACCAACGAGAAGACTATGCTCAAACATAAAATAGGTTTTATATATACAACTCGATTCCGAGCTAGGCGAATTTTCGGTTAGGCAGGAAAATCTAAACGATATCAACAGTTAGAAAGTCTTACCTCACAAATAGTGAAATGTAAGGGTCTTCCTATTACGAGCTTACTCTTCTTTGGTATATAACGCGCTCTGCCACGATACCGTGTGCCATGACCGTGCGACGATTCCGCTTAGCCTCTCGAAACCGTTTCGTCGGGGTTTGCTTTACTCGTCTGTTAGTCACTGAGTTCGATTGACATTTAAATAAACTTTCTTTCGTGCGTCGCTATCGCAGGCCTGTCTTTGTCCACATCTCCTTTTCAACAACAACCACAAGATGACGGTCGGGATGTCAGTAGTAGGCGGCTGCTATTGTAATCGCAGTAGGAGATGGAAACGAAGTATGCACCAGGAAATAGGAGCCTGACTTCGAGAGAACACTACATAGTGGTGTTCGTAGTCGCGTAGAAATCAAGATCCTACGATTGTGGGCACGGTAGACATCGGATATGCCCAGCCTGCAATCACAGTTCTCTGTGGAGCTTTTAGCACTATGAATAGGATCGTCTTGATTAACGTGTGATCAAGTGACATTTCGACCTTTATTTCGTTTGCCCCCCCCCCCCCCCCGAATATGCCTCGTTCGCTGTGTCACGATAAGCCAGCTGACATTCACAAATATCAACCAAACAGAAACTACCAGCAGTTAAAAGAGGAAACCGTCGCACCCTTCCGATTTACAGACGGTCATACTCGAGCATTACGCACTCACCTACCTGGGGTGAGCGATGGTGCAGCCATACTGCGTTGCCTGTCGTTCCAGCTAGCCTGTCACGTTTTTGGCTTCAGGCCGGTGGGGAAGAGGGCGAATACGGGCCTTTCACACCACCGGTGAGGTTTTTGCAAATAGCTGAATAGGCTTTCAGGGTCAGGCATATGAGGCTCGTTTTTTTTTTACAATACAACTAATTCAGTGCGGAAGGGAAGCGTAAAGAAACGTGGTTGAACGAAACCCCATAGGAAACTGTGACGCTGCTAAAGAGTGATGTAACTACATAAAATGCTGGCACATTTAAATAATCTAAGTAAGTTAGAATTTGAGGCTACCTGCAATTATCATAGATAACTGCTTCAAGTCGATGAGTCATTCAATTAAGTGGATGAAGTTCTTTGACTAAATTTGCATATATAGATATATATATGATCTGTACCTTATTTCTACTAGTAAATTTAATAGTAAATAGGTCGATTGGTCGACTTTCTCCGCTTATCATTCTCGTGTTTGCTTATTATGTGGTTAGCTAATATGCGTAAGCGAGGCTTGCTTAACGGAGATGCATCAGCGGATAAACATGCTGCCGGAACAGGCCTGTGGCCCCTTTTCGTCTTGTTTGACAGCACTAGGAAAAGCCCACGAGCCGCAAAATAGCGGCGGCCAAAAGCATCATGATGGGTGGAAACGTGCTGTCACGAGTATAACCCAAGAGAGATAGATGCATTACTGCACGTGCTGGACTATATTTTTTTCGGTTGATCCTGAATGATGGAAACATGGTCGAAATAGGAGCGGCTGAAGGTGGAAGGTAGGGGCCCGGTCCTTCTTTTATTATTGCTGTTGTTGTAGTAATGGCCATCGGGGAAACGTTCAGACTGTTTAAGAGAATTTTGAGCTGACCTGTTCAATAACAGCGGAGCATTGCACTATTGACCTGTACGTGTGCTATTTTTCCCAATATAAAAAAGAACATAACTATCTAATATGGGTATTTCAAGCTGATTAAAGGTAGACTTTTCGTGTATAGCATTTCTTTACTATGGGTAAATAGAAATAACAATCATACAAACGTCGATTATGTGAAGAGCACATTTTTTTGGGTTACTTGTCTGGGTTTTATTTCGGATCCAAAAAAATTTTCATGGCAGCTGTTGTCAACAAACACACAGAGTATATTTTAGACGAGTTCGTTTAGAAAAATTGTTAAGGTGCTTTCGCGTCCGATTTTTCGTTTCTTTTTTTATCCTGAATAGGGCCAAAGCGCGAGGGAAGGGTCCGGGGTCGCAAATACCTAGCTGTAGAAATATAAATGTCTAAGTATGATCAAACGCTAAATAAATACTTCTTTATTATTCCAAAGGGAATAAGTTATGCATAAATTAGCTAAATATGATAGCTAAATCAGATATATATATATATATATATTGTTTTAGTACTATACGCAGGTACCAAAAAAATATTGAGACCTGTTGATTATTTTATAGTATGAGGCTGTTTTGAAAGCTTACCAAAGGTAATTGGTACTCCTATATTAATTATGATAATTTGCGAAATTAAAAACGCTTTTCTCGCTTTCATTGGGCATTGTATTCCCCCTTTCCTAAAAAGCCCAAACAAAGGACCTTAACCTAAAACTTTGGCCTTCTTACGGAAGTCTATACGATTGTTTAAAACTCGCCTTTAAAAAGGTGCGCTACTCTCAAGTTGGGTGCAGTTGTACAAACGGGCAATTTAAAAAAGAAGTGACGAAAAACTGTACTTCGAACTTTTAAAAATAACTTAAATTCGCAGTACTTATACTACCAATCCCAGTTTTAAACAACATTGATCGGTTAGGCATACTACAAATATAATCAGTCGAATAGAAGTGCCTTGATTGGCCTACTCTTATTGACTAGCTCTAATTTAAACGTATTGTTCGATTCTATAAGTCTTTAAGCATTGATGACAAATGAAATATGCTAGAAGGTGCGCAGCAGGTGCATGATATATGTCGCTTCTATTTAAAAAGGGGTTTGGTAGAAGTGACATAGCCAACACGATTTCAAGTGCGATGGGCCGAGTACCAGATAAAGGCACAACTAACAATGCCATTATGGGCTCTTTCTCGAGATCTGTGGAACCTTCGTTCTAAAGGTTGTAAGGTTTTTCATAAAATGGTCAGTGGGTTTTTTTTTTCTATAAAGCAGACTCTTCAGATTTTTTAGGTGAACTTTTCTTTGCAATTCATTTATATTAGGTAATACAATACTAGGTCGTGTAGCCTTACATTTAAACACTACGTATGACTTATGATCGTTAGAGAGCTCATTTTGTGCTAGGCTTTCAGTGGGTTTTCTATGAATTGTTTCGGAATATTCGTAATGGCGACAAGATTTTGGGGCAAACTGCTGCAGAGTACACAATTTGCATAAAAAGCGAGTCTTCTATATACCTATGTATCTGCTTAAGGCAGAGAATGTTGCGTGGGGTTCCCCCTCGTTTTTCCATCCGGTTTTTCCGGTTTACGAGTTTTGGCGATAGACAGCGAACTAAAGTCACCAGCTTTAGCATTGGCTTACCACTATAGTTTCCCTATCGCCTGCCAGCCAGACCTAACCCAATTCTTCACTACCGCCATTTGATAGGCCGTAGGCCCAATCTCGCTGCGGCCGGCATGGCGCTGTTAGCAGTTTCAGAAGTTGCCTTTACTCCTATTACCACCAGTACTACTCCTATTGCTACTAGCCGACTTCAAACCTAGTGCTCCTGGCTATAGTAATGCTTCCTGTATAACTCGCTGGTCCAAGTTTTGCGCCTAGGGAATCTTACTCGAGGGGTAGAAGGAAAAGCGGCAGCGCCGTGACCATTGACGGCAAGACGAGGGTACTACGAGCTGGTGACAGAATCCCCCTGGGGACTGCTAGCGTTGTCGTTGTCACTTCGGCGTCCGCGGCTTTAAAGCATCAGAAGCCGCCAATTCCTTAAACGTTGTCGAAAGAGTCTTCCAGCATAGCACAGTCGGGGCTGGTAAGTGACCAAAACGGACTCCTTCTTCTTCTAATGCAAACTCTTTCTTTGAAACTGCTGGCGCCTGTCGTTAGGTTGCGTTTGACCCGCTACAGCATGACGAATGAGAGCTCTTCCCGCATTTTCTACGAAAAGCAACTGGTGTTCCCTGTTACTGTGAGTTAGGCAAAGAACACAACTAGTAAGCTTGAGCCTTGAAAGGAGGAGCGAGCAAAGCTAGCTAGACCTAACGCACAGCTTAACTAGCTTCAGCCTTCCCTTGGCACTCTAGTGGTAAGCTTACCACTTCGATATACCGGGGGGCAGGTCGGTTGTCTCCTTTCTGTGCTAACCAATTGATTTCGTACTGAGTCGGTCGACAAGTACTGATGTGAGGAGAAGCACAATTTTCTTGTGACACGTCTGCCATTCGCAGGACAAGCCACTTCGACATATGAGATGGCTGTATGAATGCCTGAGTACGTTCATGCTGTAATTCTCCCTTAGCAAAAACGGCTACCCAGCTGAACTTGAACTATCGAAGTAGATACTTTAGATTTCGCCGCCGCTGCTACTATCGCTTATTTGAAATGATTTGTTGTAGAAATGGACCTGAAGCAATTTCAAGATCGGCTTTGTCCTCTGGGCACACCATAGCAACCACCAGAACCACGCACGATGGCGCCTTTCATGAAACCCGGTTCCCGTCCCGTATCAGG
Source organism: Varroa jacobsoni (assembly GCF_002532875.2). Lineage (NCBI taxonomy): Eukaryota > Metazoa > Arthropoda > Arachnida > Mesostigmata > Varroidae > Varroa > Varroa jacobsoni. The sequence continues at coordinate 9,280 of NW_019215120.1, read as the reverse complement.
ACTGCTAGCCTTTCTGAACTTTCTGAACCGTTCGATTTCCCTACTGACCTTTGGTACCGTTTTCCTCCGACATGAAGTAATCTCGTGATTACTGAATAAAAATTGAAGTCATGAAATTACATCCACTGATGCCAGACACTCTTTTGCAACTGAGAGATGCGAGGAGATGCACAAATCTAGTCATTTCAAAATAGCCCGGGTATTTCGGCTTATTCGTATTTTCTAATATAACCATGCATTGGCTAACGCAAGCATCAAAGCTATGACTTAAGTATTACGTTGATCTAAGCTTTGATCTTATAAGAGCTGTGTTAAATTTAGCGTAAACATCCTAGAATTGAATATTATTGAATCTACATTTTTCGTCAACAAAGGAGAATTCTATGCATTATAACATCAAAATGAACTGCGTAACAAAGGTTTAGTAGTCGCTCCTAAAAATTTTGGCAAACCTAGGTTTTTTTTTAGTTACATAACACGAAACTCTTGAGAAAACTCCTATTATCTTCGTTTATGAATAGGCAAAAGAGGTAGCCAAGAAGAGAATGCATCACATTCCCTTTCAAGTATATACTATTATATAGTTTCATGGATTTTCTCCTTGTGGTCGCGTCGGTACGCAGCGTTGACAAATGATCTCAAACGTTGAGGCTTCCCCGTTTCTCCTCCTTTTACAGAGGCCATTTACAACGACCTCTTGCCACGGTGGTTGGTTTTGCCTCTTGATGTTGCTGGGAGTTTCGAGTAACCGTCATAAACCTGAGGTCTCGTTGACGGAGTCGGGTTGCCTCAACCCCAGGCTAGTTGACGCGCGAATGTAAGCTTTGCGAGCACAACAATAGCGGACGGCAAGCCCTCACCACCGCGAGAAACCTCTAGCCTTTCAAAGCTGTTTGGATAGACATTCGTTAATAATTCGTGCCCAGTATAGCCAGCTGCATAGCACATAAGACTACGAGGACTGCTATCAGAGAACATTTCGCCTTTAGAAAGGCTTCCTTTCTGCAAGATCTTTAGGATTTTGCCTATAGGAGTTGCGAGCGAAGATGAATCCACACAAGCTCCTCTGGGTGAAGTTTTTTCGCAGCAAATGACCATATAAAAGGGCAGAGTAGGACACTGGACATTTGGCGTATCTCTTGAATCGTGTCCACATGAAGCCACCAACAACAGTGCGGCTATAGTGCGCTGCCAACTTCTCGCTCATCAACCGGGCGAGAAACTTCTCAAGGCACTTGCTTTGGGTCTCTCTAACCTAACGCGGCTGTTCGCAAGCCCTCAAACCCCTGGTACTGTGAGTGCGTGTCCATTGGAGCAAGTGGGCATTTTGGGTTTTATCTCATACGGTTTGGACCTAATTCTCTCGGCTGACATATTTTGGACACATTTGTTAACCACTTTATGCTATTATTCAGCAACGAAGAATATACACCTCTATCAAGACCCTCTTTACCCCGCTATGACTTGGTCTTCGCTCGTCTGCCCAATCAACCTTTTTTGGGTTGATTTGAAACACCGCCTACCCTAAAAGTGGGTGGCGGGAATAAATACGGGTGAAAAGCAGGTCAACTATTTCGGTGTGTTTGTATGCTCAGTGAGGGATAATAGTAAAATGGGCGGTATTAATCGTGTTAGCTGTTTTGAAGTTAACGAGAAGCCCGATGAATTCGATTGAAATGACTGAAATACGTGAAAGTTACATGTGTGAAAACGTTAAGCAGTAAGTGGCCCAACCATAAAAAGGCCAGTATCTGAAAATATCTTGCACATGTACTTCTTATCTATTCCCTCGCAGGTTCACAGATATGATCCTGAGTATGTACGCTTACCAATCTGGCTCATTATTCTTGTCCCGACGCCAGCTTGGAGTAGATGTAAAGAACGGCCCGTCGCCTCTGTTCACAGCTACAAATTCACATGTTGGCCTGTTATCTGCGTTCACACACTAAGAACGAGAGTATATCCGTATGCATTCACAGCCACGTGGCCTGATGTTTGTCCCTTGGTGAACTGTCCAACCATGGGTTGATTCAGCTGCACGCTAGGAGTAGTATGTACATACTCAAGCTCGTATTGCAGCGCTTTCTGCTGGCGCGCTGAACTACTGCCTTTCATTTGGAAGTACACATATATATATATAGTGCATCTGATTGCAACCTGTCTCTTCCTGAATGTTTGTAGTCAACGATGCAATTCTCTCATTTAGATGTCTGCTTCACTGCATACGACCGCATTATACATAATATATAAAATAAATATATTCCACTTTATATGGGTATGAGTGCTGTGAGGCATCGTCCCTCCGAGCAATAGAGTTAGGTATGGGGTTATGTTGGTGGGCTGTAAGGTCTGCTGAAAAGGTCTGCCGGGCGGAGATGCGCGCAATTAATGCTTGGATAGACTTGGACCCGCCGTTAGCTACTGGTCGTTTTGATGAGAGTACGAGCGCTATGACTCGCACTACACTGGCTCTTCGGGTTGGAGAAGCAGGCACTTTGCAACTGGCAAATAAGAGCAGTACCGGATAGAAGTGGACGGCTTGCATAGAGGAGAAGGAGGAAAATAAAAGGGATCCGGGTTAGAGGGGTTGCCGAAACGGACCGCGACGTCCATAGATTCGTTTTTATCCGAAGCTAAGGGTTTAGCGTGGACGCACGGGTCCACGCAAGTGGAGCGCGCCTCTGTTTCAGCATAGATGCGAAGAACCGCTGGACGCATACGCCCTCCTGAGGAACGCAAACTTATGCTCGACACGACCATGTGCCAGCATCTCCCTAGTCGCCATTTTGAGTTTGTTTAAACAAAATTCCGCTGCGTCGCTTTATTAACGGCATTACGCTATGTGAAATAGTAACGAAAAAAACCGCGGGGCCACTGTTGGGTCGAAGAGCACCACGACGAAGAATACGACGGAAAGTCAGTGGACAAAATGTTTAGCGGACATCGTGCGTATGTTACGATAGGTGCATCTATGCGAAGTAAACGGATACAGAAAGAGAAATGAAGCTTACAGGCGGAAAAATGACCGGCCAAGTGGGTTAGAGGGAAATCGAACACGAGTACCAAGTGGCGTGGGGATGAAAGAAGGAATGACTGGTACAGAATATTAGTTAAGCGGGTGCGGAAAATTGACCGGGCTTTCAACATATGGCTACTGGATGCCTGATCAATGCCAATGGTCAGTGAAAATGCATACTCCACGATAAGAATTAACCGTGCTGTTCGTAAATTGTTGTGACGAAGGCAATATGGTTAGATCTAATTTAGCCGCCTGCGTCTGATTTCAGTAGTATTATATAGCGGCATTTGCTTGTGGGTCTATGTGAACGAGCTTGATTGGGCTGAGACAAGAATACCCTGACCGCCCCCACGGGAGAGGTAGGAAAATTGCAGCAGGAACCGGAGATGAATAGTAGATAATAATTAGTTATAATTAATGCACCAGAGACTAGATGCCTGAGCGCCGTTCTGGTTCAACTCAGCCTAGGTTTCATGGATCGCTGTCCTGTGAGAACGCTCGCGGATAGCCAAGTAATATCCAGGAATCTCCATGGGACGTAATAGGTCTACGCGTTTCGCCATGCTGATAGAAGTGGGGAACTATAAGTTATAATGTTACTCGCGTAATCAATCACGAAACACGTGGTCGTACTAACTGGCATATTTTAATGCATGAGGTGCATTAAAAGAGACATTTAAAAAAGAAAAATACTTGTATCTTTCTTTTTCAAATGTTAGAAAATAGACAAACATTTAAAATATTCGAAGACCAATATTGACACACAGCAGTATGGCTAAATGTTTGTGCTAACCACGTCTCTAGGCTTATGAGGGTTCGTCCTACATGTAGGACTGCTCGCGTAAAATGACTCGTAACTTTGTCAAAAAAAGTTATAAATAACTTAATAGTATTAACTTAGTTCAATGTTACAATTACTCGATCCGCTGGTTCTCTACTCACCATCACATAAAGCTACTCATAAGAATGATCACTAAACAATCATTGAAAAAAGATCGTTGGTCGTTTTATAATTTTATTATTTTATAATTACAATTGCTTTGCCGAACGAGTCGTAAGTGAGACCCCGAATATTATTTTTATTTGGCCTAATTATAGTCTAATTATAGATTAGGTAATTTCTCAAAGTCTAGTAGATGTATTGTGTTAAGTTAAACTTGGCTAGCGCGAAAATTTACGCCCGCCACGAACAGTACGAAGGCAGTTACTATTGTTCTCTGTTGTAACTATTTTTTAGCATTGATCATATGTTCGGCGTAACACGAAAGAGCTAACATGTGCTGCTAATTAATACGTATAAAATCATCAAAGTAATTATTATATTTATAAAGATGTCACTGATCTTTACTGTTATTATATATGCAGCGGTTAATACGTGGAAGCTTCTTAACAGGCTGCATGGCACAGACGTTTGGCGGTCTTCCATTTTTACCGTGCGTGCCACGCACGTGCACATCACTGTTGATGTTGTACTTTTAAAGCGGCATAAAATTCGCTGATAAGGAACACAGTAGCGGCGGTAAGGGTCCCATCACGAAGGGCAGGGGGAAAAGTGTGGGGTGGGTGGGGACATCGAGTGAGGCGAGAAGTTACTTACCGCCATTATTTACGCATTCATCGCAGCTATCCATCACCGTATGAGGGACTCAGAAGCACAGTATACGTATACGTGCCAAACGAATAGAATAAACCCCCCTTTTTTGCCCGCTGCTTGACGTGTTCGCAGTGGCTTAATTACGTTAATTTTCATCTCGCTCATACAGCTTTACGAATATGTCTTTCTCGTTGTTCCCCGCCAAACTCTGTTAGTTTACCATAAAACCTGATATAAAGTTATGCCTGCGAGTATAAAAGGCGAACCCCCTGAATGCCTCGAGTATCCCATTGACCGAGACGTGCACAGTGCGCTAGCCGTATCTATGGTACGACTGCTAACCCGTAACGCATGTTGGGTCGGGTTTACCCATATGCAATGGACAACTAGTACTACTATTATTATTTAGCCACTTTAAGCCATCGTTTATATTGCGCACGGCTCCTCCTGCACGCTAGTCCTTGCAGCCTTTTTCAGTTGTACACGCTATCCCTTCCATATCGAGAGGAAAAAAAGGACAAAGCGGGCCAAACGATAGTGAGCTGTAAAACCGTGAAGCATTGAAAACTACCAATCGTATGAACGTTTGTCCTGCATCGGCCTAGAAAACAACAGTCATAATAATAGCGACGACAGAGGCTATGTGTGTGTGTGGCTGCGTATTGAATTTTCGTACGCAGAGCTCGGTGAGACTGTGAATATGATAATATATAAGATCGCTAGAACTAAACTCGTTCCTATTTCTTGCTGAAGGGTGGCAGGACTGTTGTCGTTTGACGTTAGTTGGCAAGATACAAGATTCGGGTGTGAGATATCTAAATGCACAATTCACCAATGTTAAGGATTAATGTAGTCATCGCTCTGGCAGGTAGTATTGTTTCACTTGCTTAAAATTGGCCTAAAATAGACTGTCGAAAACCTAGTTTCAAAAGGGAAACACCTAGGCTTTCAACGAAACTTTGCTTGATATACCTGGTGTGCAATTATTCTTGTGCAGAAACATATAGTCATCCCTGTTGTATGAACGGTTACAGGCAGGTCGCATGCGACGAGTGGGTGATGACAAACGTATCCAACCGCTTATTACAACGAAGTTGCATCCACGAAACGATCGCAACTATTGTGACTCTGTGTGTTACAAGCGCTTCAAATTTTCACAAACTGACTCATTTTCTCGTATATGTAAACTCGTCCTAAATCGTTATGCGAGGATTTTTCAGTACTTCAAAACATTTGCTCAATCTACTCTGTTAGTGCTCTATATACCAATGCACAATCAACCTCATACGCCACTAACTAAATTTAATTCCGACAAAAACTAAATCATGAAATTACATAATATATATAATGATGAAATGATTCCTATGTAATACACGTAAATTCCCGCTGATTCCCTTGACCGGTTCCACTCGATGTATCACATGTCTAACCTGAGAGTAGAAAAGCACCTGTGATGTGTATATATATCAAGAGTCACAGAGGCATATAGATATGATGAGTGACACCGCACGTGTCCAGGAATGAAAGGCCGTATATAATTTATGTTAGTCCTTCTTTTTTGCGCTGCATACAAAGTACCTTACCTTTCTGAATTTAAATTCTTCCGGTAGACTACTTCCGGGCGAAGCTCAGACTTCGTCTACATTCATAAAAAATGTCCATGAAACATATATAAAGATACGAAAGGAGCTATAGTTGGAGATGCATTCGGTCATATGATAAATCATTATCTTCTGATAAAAACTCGATAAGAGCTGTAATCATATTTACTTTCGGTTAAATTTTTTCGATGTTTTATATATTAGGCACTTTGTGCTCGCTCTCGAAATAAACTAAATACAGAAGTTACGATACTATCTAGTATATAGACCAATATATTTGTCATCGTAGTAAACGCATAAGATTATTTATAACCTCTCGCCTTCATAGCTCTCTGTATATATATGTTATGAATATTATAAATTCTGTGAATTACGCAGACGCTTCAGACCTTCTCTCACCACCCCTTTGTCTCAGACTGGTTATGGAACGTCGTTGTCATAAACAAATATCAGGCGTCGCTGGGCGGAGGTGTAGGTGTTCCGCCAAATGCGCAGGCGTTTAGCTTTATGCCATTGCGTCACCAACTATTCGTATTTAAATGAGCTGTTTCCGCTACCGCGACGCGCGCCAGCTGTCTCTGTTCCGTGTAATGCTGATTAATGTCCTCTATTAACCATGCAATTGAATGCGAGCTTTGCGAAAGCCTGCAGCTGGGTTAGTACTGCTGCATGGCCATACTTGTATAAAACCGCCTTTGCTTGGGTTGCTTGTTTATCTGTTAAAAAGCACAGATTTTTTGTCTGTACCTTTTATGTGTTATATGCTGTTCTTAGTGGATCGTCGCCACTCTCATACAACACTAAAGGCTGGGAGTAAACAATGAACATTGTCACAATTTCGAAATCGGCTTGTGCATCGCACTGAACAGTCTATACGTCTTGTCGGTGATATTTTTATGTACCGACAGAGACACGGAGCGTAACAGGAACACTTTACAAATGGTTACTACTTCTGTTGTGCCTCATACAGCCGACCTACATCTTGAAAATTGGATCATTTCTTCTCCTAAATAATTACTTTTAAAAAGCCATTTTTTTTTATTCTTACAGTAGTTTTCGAATCTAAAAAATTAGCGTTTCTTCAATGGTTTTAATTGTATTGTATGTATGGGTAATTTCTTTGCCACAGCCATGCGTACCTAAATGTATGTCTTACATAATTTTAACCAACTGCATTTACTCGTTCTATGCGTCAGTAGCATTTCAATTGGCCTATATTTGCTCATAGTTCATTAGATACAGAAGCATGGCAGTTTACTGACGCAGTAGCAGACGTAGCGACAAGGCCGAGGACGACGACGGCGACAGTATCATAGCTCAACCGTAATTTTTTGACATGCATTTTAATTGGATTAGCTTGAATAAAGTATCTCGTTTGAATCTACCCGTCCATCTTTGGTAATTGAATTATCAGGGCCTGCCGCTAGCGTCCTCATACCCGATGATTTTTTCGTGCGGCCGGAAAAGCAAGAGCTAGCTTCTCAAGCTGCTCGCCCCGAGGGAGAAGACGGCTGTCTGCCTGTCACTGCAACAACCTTGAGAGAGATAGTCGGACAGGGAATTTGGTCCGGTATCCAAACGGATCTCTCTTCCCGATCTCCTTATGGGCTATCCTCACCTGAACTGCGCCCTAGGCGTGGGTTTTAATTCTGTTCGGCTGGGTAGCATTAGTTGCGACTGTGTTTGAGCGTCGGCAGCAATTGCCAGAACAGAATTCGTATTTCGGCTTGACATCACACAAAAAATCTTAATTATTATGCCTTTGACACAGTTCCTTAAAGTATAGTTACAGCCTCGCCGTTGATTTTATTTACAATATTTTGCAATTGTGTTCTTTAAATCGAAATCCTAAAACAAGCTTCCGTTATGCGTTCGATAAAGGCATTATTAAGGAAGCTTGTCCTTGTTGCTCAGGGGGTGGTTCACGCTAGAAGAGTAAATATACAGCTTTGTATAGTATTGTTAATAATGTATTCCAAACAAATAACATTCTGACAGATTATTTTTTGGTCAACCGAAATTAGTAGTAACGACGCAAAGGAGCTCGTAAAGAAACCGAAGACACTAGTGATTCCTCCATTGTTAAAATAGGGAAACATATTGCAGGTAGTTAATAAGCTCTGGAAAACTAAAAGTTTTATAGCATATATACAAACATATACATTTCTATAGAAAAGTTAAACTTAGCAGTTGTGATCCTTAGCATCACAGAGTGATAACGGAGTTGGCTGAGCTACTCTATACCGGCAATGCATTATGATAACATCCATGACTGTGATTATAGAGGTAGAGTAGGACCTCCTGTGAAGAAAGTCAAAAGACCCATGCACAAGTGAAGCTAACTTTTCTGAATAATATTGCGGGGCAAAGGAAAAGTAGACGAGAAGGCAAGTGGCCCTTGCAAATTTGGCTATGCCGTCCTTTCTGATTTTCTAATTTTCCACAGCGACCTGCAGAGTGCCAAAAGGAATACTTGACGAGCTGTGAAGGTCTTGCTGCAGGATACTATGTTTCTTTTACATTTTTATAGATTTAAACAATTGTCCCTGATGGCCATTTACTGAATACACGCCTTGCGCTCGCTGAGGGTCTGATACTGACAAAAAAAAAACTGTGAATTCCTTTAATCTTGATTAAATCCACTTAATAATGGGGACCAAGGTAATCTTATTGCCTTCGATAATAACCATAAGTGTATAAGGACACAGCTCTTACGGGTTAGGCAATCACGCATTATTTTGACTTTAAAGGGCTTAAAGAGTTGGTTCTTCCGCAAAACTTAAACCTTTAAGTTAATATTTTTTTTGCTAGGGCCTCGTGACGTCGTGCATATAGTTTCAGAAATACGACAAAAAAGTATTATGAGAAAGTAATAATATTTATTATTTCAAATCATTCTAAACATTTTGTTTCAGCTGGAAATTCAACTCAAGTTCTCGATGTGTCTTAGGCGTCCCTAACCGCACTGCCGCGGCTCTAATCTAAATTTAAGCTCATTTAATAGGTAGTTAATCCAAACAGCCAATCAACTTGATTGAGAATATCCAAATTTGTAAAATGGGCGAA
>NW_019215119.1:0-26422 GCF_002532875.2 Varroa jacobsoni | reverse complement strand
ATATACCACTTTTCGTAAACGCATTACCCTTTACATACTCAAATGGGCTTCCACATGTTTGACTTGTAAAAGTATCTCATGAACGTCATGCATTTAAACTTAAGGACATTAAATCATTAAACATGTCCTTTGCAGGCCCTCTTAGTAGAGGGTAAACTTTTTTAACAGTAGAAATTTCTCGTCTTTTCTTTATATGTACGTAATTTCTACATACCGGTAGTATAAATCAAAGGCGATCAAACCAAAAACATCTCGTTGGTTTCATTCGACAGATGCTGGTCGTCTAAATACTAGTTACTATCTTAGAGCAATCCTCCTCCTGTGAAAATATAGTAGGATAACGTGAGATTGTTTGTAAGAAGTAGTATTACGAACCCTACACAATGTGGTACCATCCTAATTATATTTGTAAATTGTTGAAGAGTATGCAACAACGGTATATTTTTTTTGAAGTCCGAGTTCGCTTCCAACAGACTACACTACAGAAGTGGGTACGGGTATGGCACCTCAATAAAAATGCTTTGAGCGTTATATTTGACACGTCAGCTATTAGACATTGCTTCAGATGGCTAGCCCCCATTACGATACGAAGTATGTGTATACCCATATTCAGTCACCGTGTGTCTTCAAGCCTGATAGGTATACACGTTATCACAAGAACTGAACATCCCATCTGAAGTGAATTCGTTATCTAGTCACTGTTGATCGTTCAGGAACACTTCAATTTTTCCTGTTCGCTTTAGCTACTCCGCTGTCGTCGAATCACCTGGGCGTATATGACACACTGAGCTGATATCTACCTAGTTTTTAATTCATACCGCCGAGCCTGCATGTCCGGTATCATACTTATGTGCTATGTCTGGTTTTGAAATAATCTGCTAAGACCTGAAAAAATCGAAATTTTTAACGTTGGTAGCCATTGCTATATTTATTTGAAAACACATACTCCATAGCTTATGTTCAGACAGCCCCGATACTATTCACAGATGGTAACTCATTGTTTCAATAGCTTGAACTTAAGCAAAGTTGCTTACGAGCACATGGTATGCTGTCATCTGCGCGTCATCCGAGCATCGTACCGTCAGCTAATTTCGTTTTTGGATGGATTGTGTTTCGTTCGAAAACGACGTTCAGCCTCCCTGCCTCGTACAGAACGGGTGATCCGTCTTGAGGAACAGAGTTTTACAAGAGCCTAGTTCACTCATCTGCAACTCCCTGCCACTTCGTCTCGTAACCCAGTTCTTCTTGGACATGCCGTGACTTTCCTATTAAAGATGAGCCCCACTTCCCACTAACTATAGATTAGTCTCGTACGAGCCAGGTTCAAGATGTCCTTTTCTTTGAAATGTACGTTGTTGTTTTTGTTGTTGTTGTTGTTGTTGCTGCTGCTGTTTTTTTACACATTTGAGATAACATTCATGCACGAGCGACGCAAAAGGCTTTTGCTGTCTATTTAGTTTGACGATACTTAACGCGTCACCGTGTGAGACACACGGGCAAAGCCGAGAAATCTCAAAGTGCTTGCAATAGATTCTTGCACAGTGTCTCTGTGCACTGCTTTCGACACACGAATAAGCGGCGACCTTATATCACGTTGTTCTTGATCTATCTAGTTTATTTGCCCTATTATAGCCCACAGATGTTTTAGCGTCTCGTTTAATCTTGCTTAACTAGAATCGGAGCGAAAAAATTGTTAGTCGCTGTCTTTGAGATATAAAGGAGAACGATATCAATGTTTGTGGGCAAGTCTCGATACAGCGCGTTAACGGCTACACAGTTAGCCCGTATTAATTGCGGCAGGCATCTATTGCTTCCATTATTGGCAGTGGCTTGTCTCTGTTGGCCTGGGCCGCTGGGGGGTCCTTCGGTTCTACATGAACGGTGATCCAAGCTACCCCGTTATTTTGGGTCGATATCGTTAGCTCCTAGACGCGAGTGAACTGGTCAAGGAGGCCGCTAACTTTGGGCTTCCGATATTTCGATAGTACTTCTATTATTGTCATTACCATTGTTACTTTGTGTCTCCTCCTTTGCAGTTAGCTTTTTCGGCGTCGATATAGCCACGGCTGCAGGCACGAGATGTATTCTAGAGTCTTGCCTTGCAAAGAGAAATATGTCGTTATTAATAAATGTCCCTCACATGCCCCACTTGGATTTGACGGGGCTGAATCAATTTATAAATAAAGCGCAACAAGAAATCGAAACGGTAGCTAGACAACAGAGCGTAACAAAATTTTCTTTCAATTGTTCGCTTATTGACGGTCAAATTCAGACTCTCTGATAAAAAGAAGCATTCTATTAACAGTTTCAGTACGTTCGTCTCTGATCTTCATCTGTTAAGCTGTTAGAATGTGATTTCAAAGCACAGTTCCTCACCTAATTCAACTGTGTTCTTCCTTTTTACGCGGCCAACATATTTGGGTCCTCCATTAAGAAAATTCTTGGACGTTCGCGATAACACCATTTACATGGCTTCGCATCTTTTTCATATAGTTCCTACCAAAAAAAAAGCTGTAACGCTGAATTGGCGTGGGGTTTTGTCGATTATGTCCTGACGATAATTTTGTTGACCGAACATAGTCGATTTGCTTGGAGGCTTTCTGATTTATTTCACAGTATGTAACACTCCCTATTTGGCAGTGATGGCGCTAAGAGTTAGATGCTCTGTTTGCGTGCGTATCGAAGGCAAAACGGGATAAATCCGTCGAAATCCCTCAAGATGGAGTTGAGTTAAAGGCGGAGGAACGCTGCAGGCCCAGCCTACGTACCACTAGAGGGCTCAAACTGTTGTCAGACGATGAATCTTCAATCTGTAGCTCGTCCCTCTTTTTGTCACTTTATTTTCCATCAGATTTACGCCCTTCTGTCCCTATATGATGTTGTTGTCTCTTGCCCTTTCGGATGATTCAACTGGTGTCAAGTCAGCCGACCTCTCGTCGCATTGGTCCCACTGAGACGTAATCCATCACCGAACACCTCTCTGACAGAGGCTACAATTGACTGCGACTTATCCAAAGACGAAAACGGATTGCGTCATACAAAAACAACGAAAACAAATGGAGATAGAGGAAAAATCTTATAAGCTACGTCTCTATGTGAGGTCAATATGGACTGAGTACGAGTGGTTCGGAAGCAAAATTGCAGAGCAAGATTCGTAAATAACTCGATTTATCCTCTACCTTTGTCGGCACTTAGACTTACAGATACATTGTGGCCTATTAGTTAGATAAGACACCGATTTCAAAATATATCTACTGAGAGTGGTCTAGAATACTGCACTCCTCAAGGAAGATATCTTAGGCTATTAGCAGGCAGGAGGAGGGAACAAGTTATGGGGCCTGGTTTAGGGCGTGTAGATAAAACTGCGCCAAGTTATTCTCAAATGGATTGACTTGCAGAGCCCAAAAGAAGTTATAACAGAAAACTTAACAAACTGCTACCCAAAAAAAATTACTAACCTTCACCTTATAATAAATAAGATGTATTTTTTGAATACATAACCCAAGGAACACTATTGCGCCTGCATTGAAAATGACTGCAATAAATATCCATAAGTGCTTCGCGATATCGTACTCTCAATATTAGGAACAGGTATTTAATGTGGTTTCTACTATATTCATTTTAAATCTAGCTTATGAAAGGAAAATAATAACTGTTGCAATTATAGAGAAAAAGAAACGCGTAACGTCAAAACTGTCGACGAACCATACATGCTTTGGTCTTACGCTATTTAACGACAGACATATTATGTCCACGATAAAAGTGGTCTCCATATAATATATTCCTACAGAGATCAGCTTTTTAGGATTGCGGATGCCATTTTCTTATTGGACTCCACAGTCGTTGTAAACCACGAGATGGTTTTCTGCCTGCTAGAGTCGAAACGATGTCCGGTCATCATGAGGCGAATGATACCGGATGTGCGAAACATAGGGCACGGTGAGGCAAGCCGAAACCTTCAGGGTTCAGGTCTTCAATTCTCGGCATCTGCTAGCTTCTTTTGCAGCCCTGTCGAATTTCCACAGCCGCTATTGCAGGCACTTCGTACTCTTGGAGATCTGACTTTCGGTATTTGCGACGCGACGCGACGGGGCCCCGTAGAAGATTCGAGAGGAGATCAGATTGAGCAGGAGTAAAAAGGAAGTGCTGATGACGAGTCACCTAAAGAAAGTTGGGAATCCTTCCTGAAACGGCCGGATGCTGCGGGACATTCGAAGAGATGGTGGATCAGTGGCACTGGACGTGCTATGTGGAACAAGTTAAACCTTCGGCAAAAAGACTGCAGTTATGGTATGCATGGCTATGACAGATAAGCCAATTAGAAAAGTGAATTGTTGATCAACTTGTGAAATCAAAGGCAAAACTGAAATTTAAGCGAAGTCGATATTTATGGCAATATTATTCATTGAAAAGTTTGACGCGCTTTGAAAGAAGAAAAGTTTGCTAAAAGACGACGCACAGTAATCCTCTAAGGTTTACCGAACGTTTTGTCACAGAATACGGCGTTGTGAACTTTATTAACACGATCATACTGTTAATTTAAGGAAAATTAAAAGCCAATAAAAAAAAAATGAATATGTTTTATAAATTCTCTGCGGAATAAATCAATATATTGCTATAGATAGACCACTCAAAAAGTACCATCAAAATAAAAACACAAATCGGAAAGCGAGCACAATCACATGAACAAAACAAATTTGGCGATCTAAAACAAAAAACACTTTAAAAAATAATCTTATTTTTTTCTAATAATCCTATTTCTACTCTAACTCCGTGTCTTATTGATATCATCCGCACCGACTCGAATATAGATTACCAAATAGCTATCTATATTAATTATTATACTTTGGAAGCTTATTATTGACTTTTCCGCATCTAAATCATGCAATATGGTCAAGCTGGCTTGACGATATAAAGCTCGTTTGGATGTAAAAAGATAGCCGTCATATAAGCTAGACTGTCCGTCCCGTCTACTCGACGACTCCTATAAAAGCGTACGGTGTCGCTACGAAAAGACATATTGTATAACGTGGTGGTGCTGTATAACTCCCTTTCGCTCCACTGTTCCACTCTCAGTCTATATATAGCTATAGGTAGCCATATAAAGTGGCAGCAGGGTGGCAGGAGCTCCGTTGCTTGCGTTGTTCGTGAATGCCAGAGATGAACGGAACAGGGCTATTCAATCAGGACAGCTTTGCTAGTCCCACTCTTAGAAGCGCTGGCTGCCAGTCGTCAGTTCCCAGCCTAGAGAACCATCGACGTTCTTTTCGTCCTTACATACTCCGGTCTTCCCGAACGCGAGCTGCAGTCTTTAGGCGCTGGAATGAGTCGGTTGAGCACGAGCTATCTTCAGCTGCCTCCCGCGAATCCTAGCTTTTTTCGTCGACACTAGCAGGTTCATATCATCTTCGCCTAAAGTAACTCCCCCTCTCTGACCCTCTCACTTTCACTCGATCGTTGAGCGGCTCTCTTACATTTCCTGGCGCCCTTTTTCGTAGACCGTTTTCCCTGGGTGCTTCCGCCCATCCCCTTTGCCCAAACCCGAAGCCCCGAGAGCTTCATAGATCCAGCTGACTCAGATCGCCCCTTCAGCTTCTCTTGGCTACTACAGTTACCTAACGTTCCACTTCCACTATTCCTGCTCGTGGTGATCCCCTTGGGACGCGTCGTCAACCAGATGATCGTTTCGTATAATCAACAAGCAGACCAGATCGCCAGCGATCGACCCTCTACAGATACACTAGATAGACGCCGGCGAAATATCTCGTCTTTGTGTATATGAAAGGAAGAGCAAAGCTCGACGTGCTGCACCTCGCAACAGGTAAATGTGATTGGACGACAGCGGAAAAATCGACCAGTCTTATGTCATTGTGCTAGATTGTGTCCGGCTGTGCCCATGTATTGTGTAAAAGTATTTACTTTAGTCAACGTGGAATTGGATGGCGTACATTAATAAGAGCTCTAGGTAACGGCAAGTACCAAAAATTCGTTAGGCCTTAATTTATCGCTCGGTTCATGACTCTTTTTTTGATTCACGGGAAGCTAACTTGCCTGCGAGACGACATTGAGTTTTCATTGCTCACTACGACCATCAGATTTTTGTGCCGCTTTTCTTCCTAATTTCTCATAACACTTTTTAGATCATAGGTTAACCTTATTTGATTTACAGGTTTGATATTTTTGTACCATACGCTATTGGGCAAGTTACGTGTCGCTTAAGCATTATTTGATCCTTTTTACAAATTCACAAATTTACATAACCATGCATACAAGCAGAACCACACCTAGACCCACATTAATAAATTCCACAATTAGCTTGTTTGTATCGTCGACTAGCGATACAATACGACATAACCGACACAAGTCCTTGAAAGGCAAGAACCGTGACGGTTCAGAATATGTGTTCCTTCAACGGTACTAGCGACATTTCCCCTTACTCAAAGCTCCTTCACAAAGGTCCTATGCCGGGATAGGTTCTTGATTATTTCCAAATCCACCGCCTTTCACCTCCCTCTACAATCCTAAGCAGACATTCTGCTCGGTCACCGTTCTCGGCCCGCTATGAGTCGCCAAGCCACCCTGGCTTGCTAGAAGAATATTTTTCAATCTTACTTTGCTTAGTCACGCCGACCTTTCCGCTTGTCTCCCTTGTCCAAGTCTCCTCGCAGCTTTGAGCGTTTATTCTCAGGGTTGATTCGGCCGCCTCGCGTTGTCCCGCTTCGCTGAGCCCTTAATCCATGCAAATGTTTCGAGGTCCTTCGCAAACCCCACCCGAAACCAGTTCCCCTCAGAACATCGTGTCGACTCCGAGGACATCTCGACTGCCAGACCACGACGCGGTATGCAGTGCGAACGATTCCTTTACGGAACTCAAGCGTTGATCTTCGTTCGCTAACGCGGGTTAGCCGAACAAAGGTCAGTGGAAGAACTGGAAGGTTTCGAGAAAGTCTGGATCAGGAACTCGAATCTATTGTAGATAGGTCTCAGCACTGTTTTTTTTTTATTTGACTTGAAATGACTGCAACTATTCACATAGTCCTCAAACGATTTTGCGTTCTTTTAGAGTATAGATGTACTATCTTGGTAATACACAGAGGTTCAGAAGCTGGAAATGGAGGCTCAAAAGATTCAATATAAATTGATTCCATAAAAGTAAAGATGGCGGCGATCAGCGATATTTTTTTACGTTTGCTAGTTCATGTACGGTACAGCATAACGTCAGTAATAAGCCACTTAATGTTCTAAACTGAGCTCTATGTGGTTACATTAAACATTGGTTCTTTAAACATTCGTTGACTTTAGGCTTCGGCTAGATAGGAAGATCGCATTAAATATTTTTTTATATATAAAGCAGAGCCAAATTACGTATTTATTTGCAGGAAACAAGAACGAGGAATTCGACCTGAACTGAGAAAACAACGTCCGAACTCGACGCTCGTTTCGTATTCCGTCTCACTCCAGATAACGAACATTTAATAGTTTTTGTTACAACATTTCTCTAATATTCTCACAGATGTTTACTTTGTCTTAGACTATTGTGCAATAAAGTATTCTCGACCATTTACTAATATTATTAATGATTATTCTCATTTAACTCTGACCACAGCTCGGTAGCCTTTTCAACCCAGAGTGATCTTTACTGAAATAGCCAATAACATTCCTTTGAGTTCTGAACCACTGAGTCCCATAAGTTCATTAGGAAACCGCCATGTCCGTTACGATAGATGTCCCGTTCATTTAGTCATATGCCACCGTTTTAGGCCCCAACACTGCGATACCTTCCCACGCGCCATATCGTTCGTTTCTCCTGATACGTTTTAATAGGACCATGCTGCCCGCTCTCAGTGGGATTTCAGGATCGCCGCTGTCTTTCCTCTGCTGTTCCTGGCTAAAGAAGCAGCACCTGTTTATGCTGTCCCTGCTTGCCTAGCAGAATACGCAACAGCTGCTGAGCATTTCCGTTCGGTGTGACCCTGCAGTGGTCGCTGCGTGAAGGGGATCGGTCGGGGACGAATTACCGGCGAGTGGGGCTTTTCATCGAATAGAAGGAAAGCAAATGAGTAAGAGGGTAAGTATGGGGGGCGACATGTTGTTGGTTTTTGCCATCGTCGCCTCACCCTGGCGCTAGCAAGGACCAACATCGTGTCACATAACCGGCCAGGTCCACGGCAATAAGTCAAGAGGTCGCATGGGTAAACGGTCAGGAGTTGTTGCATAGGAGCGGTATTAAAAGATGTTAGCTCCGCCGCCTCGTCAGCACCTGAAATGCTGGTCGTTCGTTAGTTCGTTCAGTTGCTTTCAACGTAGGGGCGAGATGCCCGGTGGGTGCCGTAGTTACGATGGAAGCTCAAAGCGAATTTATTCGTAACATCCCTCACGCCGTCTCTTTTCAAACCGATGTTGGGTAGGCAGAAGAAATAAAACGTAGCTTTGCCCTCCGTCTCTATAACTGGAAACTGTAGAAGTTAATATAGACCAAACTACCGAACCATTAGATGGGACAAAGTTTGAAGGAAGATCTTTTTTGTAGAGTGGTATGATTCGATATCGTGTTTTGTTGCTATCGATATACCTGCTAGAAATGCTATACCTTGAAATGAATAATAATATTGGAACCTTTTTTTTTTTCGCAATGAAACCTTGTTCATCATACTTCGAGTTTTAGGTACAATTTACTCGTCGTATAAGGGTATAAACGATGACCTATCACATAATGCTAATATACCATATATTCACTCAGAACAAGAGCACCTACTTTGTTTCACGTAAACGCGTCTACGAATAAATCGGAAGAACGAGCGCAATTATATGTTGATCTAGGAAAATTGAATTACTATCTAATAACGGACCGTTATTAGCCGTCACGCAGGGTCATTACTGAAGATGCGTGACGGGACATGACATCGCAAGCTTTCATTGCCGCAATGTTTGCTTGCATGAAAATGAACATACGAGATGAGGATGTACTAACCGCACCTGGGAATGTTCAAGCCCGTTGCTGGGAAGGCCGATTTTATCGATAGGATCTCTTTTAGTTTCGTTTTTTTTAAAATAAACAGTGTTGAAATTATGATAAACCGGACGTAATTCTCGACGTAATTCTACGCATGATATTCTGTCTAAAAATACGCGTCTTTCGGTGTTTTATAGGTATCTTCATGACGTTGCAGACTGGCGGAAAGTCCTACCCAACCGCTTTATAAACTGCCATTTCGATGTCACAGATAATGAACTTTCTGGCGGACCTTCAGCATTAAGTGGTTTCCTGTAAAGACGTGCTTTAATCGGTGAACTTATTAAGTGACACGTAGCACTGAAGTTAGTTGGCAGGAACAGTCATACCTTCCTTCAAATTGAAGACAAAACCTTTTGGAGACTAGCCTTGTAATGGATGGGTTGTGGCAAATGTAAAATGATAACATTGGGTCGGATTTCCATGACAAAATAAAGTCGTATTTGCTCTCCTATTAATACATGAATGTGAATCTCTATGCGAAAGTTGCCTCTCTTATGACAAATCTAGTATAATGGCCTTTTTTGTGTATCAGGTTACGTTGCCTATGTAGCCTGATCTATCGTTCTTACACACACGATCCACATAAGGCCAGTCCAATCCGCTTCATCACCATAACACCAGTTCCCTATCAAACTTATTATAGGTTCTTTCGGCTCCCCATTAATGTTCCCTTTCTCTTTAACCGCCTCATTATTTATTGTTTTTTTTTTATACGCCATTCGAGCGTGCTTTCTTTTTTCTAAAAGTTCACTGTGGTTTCATTGCGTAGTACACAGAATTTCATGTCAAGCGTACAGATCTCAAGTGAAACAAACCTATTCTATTTAACTACTCTGCTTGCCTTTTGTCGAGGCAGCGTGGAAGATTTGCGTCGTGTACAACGACGACTTGATAATTGGAAGGATTGCTTAGAACTGACTGAAGAATGGCATTTTATAGTTGGGGGTGCTCTACGCCTCAACCGGCCATCTGAGGATCGATTACAGGAAGACAATTTCAAGCAGGCTGTAGATTAGATCTATGGTATTTGTTCGATAAACTAGAAGGTTGGATAACGCTGAACAGACGGAACGTCACGTAGAAATGGTGCTTCTTGTCAGCTTCTAATGTCTTATGCGGCACCGAATTACATGCAGCGAGAAAATCTATACAGAATTGTCACTAGTGGCA
The DNA here is from genome assembly GCF_002532875.2 of Varroa jacobsoni. Classification (NCBI taxonomy): domain Eukaryota; kingdom Metazoa; phylum Arthropoda; class Arachnida; order Mesostigmata; family Varroidae; genus Varroa; species Varroa jacobsoni. The sequence goes on along the minus strand of NW_019215119.1, from coordinate 16,236 downwards.
AAAAGTAGTCGATATAAATCAGAGAAAAGGATGACTAGCTTAGATATAAATGCTCAGCCCCAAATACAAAAAAGCGACAATTTGCGTTGAAGGGAACCGGAAGGATCTTGTGCTTTAGGAAATACTTGAGGAGAATAAGACGCTCAACGAGGATCTGTAGATGGCTCAGTGTCATTGAATAAACGAGCCAAAACAGCAGAAGACACCCGATGGACAAGGCAAAGCCATCCTATTTCCTGACAATTCCACGCCGCAAAGCTGTCCTGCAAGAGCTTGAGTAGAAGCTCGTTTTATATCCATTATATTCCGCGGACAATCTGTGGCAAACTGTTACATTTTCCGTTCACTGGAAAGTTAAATTGGTAACCGTACATTCAATATATCGGAGAATCTCAATGTCTAGTTAAAAGATCACTCGAAAGAATTGATTGATAAGTGGGAGCAGGTCACAGGGAGCGACGACAACTATATTGTAATTAAATGTATCGCCAGAATTTGCTGCTGTTTTGTTAAGTAAAAGCTAAAATTACTTTTAGTCGTGACTTTTGCCATAAATTGTAAAGTGTAGGAAAAAGCAACAAGTATCAGTCTCAACTTTGCCACGGATTAATAGCTACGAATTGTACATGCTTATGCCTGGAGTTTTTTCAGATTGGTACTCCCTATGTCCTATAATACGGGCAAGCCTGTATTTGCAGATCTGTCCTGTTGTAAGAGAATTTGGTACGTTTAAAATTTTTTTTTATTTTATTACATATGTAATCCAATCTATGCTGTGGATAGAATAGTACAATAACATCGAATCACTATTAGAACAGAGCGAAATGGACAAATATATAAGTATAATAAGAGAAATGGGAGACATTAATGTATCTAAGCCGTTCCATATATTGTAACCAAGTTTTTCAACGATGGTTACAGTAGACATACACAAGCAATCAATCATTGACTTTTCTAAGTTTTTATGATATGTATTTCCTATACTCTTTCGGTTACAAGGTCTGTGCATTAATAGTTTTACTTCAAATAAAGACTCGCATATGTGAAAGCATGTGATAAACAACGTCCTGTGCTAATGTAGAATAACTAAAACATTGAGCTCAATTGTCTGCTTTCTCTTCTGTAATAGGAACCCACACAGTGCAAGTTAGCCCCTCAGCGGTGACCCCCCCCCCTCCCCCCCACACACACATTACGGCGGGGCCTTAAGGAGTGGATGTGAAAAGTAATGACCACCTCCGGTCATCTCGACGACGCCGGAAACGACTCATTTCGAGAGGGGTACGCTACCATGCTAAGCCAAATCGTAAGGCAAAGGAAATGATGGGAAAAATCCGATCCATACTGCCGTAAGCTAGATTAAATATATGGCAATGAAATAATTTGACAAAAAGTGCGTAATGCAATATATGATATTTTTAGCCTATTTTGAAGATGTATATTTTTAGCCTAGAAAAACGCCTATTCTCCTTAAAACTCGAAGCCTTGACGTGGCTCCGTTATGCAGGTTGGACTTTGCTCGTTACTAGATGTTTCAGAAGTTTATCGAAAACCACCGCTGAGCTTAGAGAAATTGCTACTTCTAGGATTTGTATCGTTAATTGTACTGAATGCACTTTGGTTATTTTAGATAGAGGAAATATACTAAGGCTATCGAGGTGTTGGGACCTGCCATTAGAAATTGCAGAGGAATCCTGACAGAGCATACCAACGGTTGGCCAGCTGCATCTTGGCGCTATCTCAGACCTGCAAATTTGTAAACAAAGTCAATGATTATACGTTATGAAGCACGCTTGTTTTATGCCGACTAAAACTATAGTAATATAAATCATTACTATAGATATCAGCTGAACTGAGCGAACTGTAGACTGGATAGCCAAACAGAGCTAATGGTAACAGAATACTAAGGATTCAGAGTTAGAGATCAAGTGAAATATCTCTAACTTATCATATAATTCCATACTGGTAAACAGAACCATATTTTGAGAAGTAGGTTCAACCTAACAAAAGTTACTAGCCATTCGTATTGTCTGAAATTTTGATGAAAACTCATGCAGAAATATTACGAAACGAAAAGCAATTTAGAGCTTGCTTTTGGTTGAAATACTTAACGGAGAAGGATTTAGATGGCGTCTCGACCATGATATCGTTTGCAGATTTGGTTTTATCTAAAGGATAGAGAGGATGACAGGATACGGCCATAAATATTCCATGAATCGCTGCTTTAATAATCACTATGATAGAATAAATATTTAAAAATCTCCTTTTTAGTGGTGTAACCGTATGCGAGACCTGACACACGCTCATTATACATGTCAAAGGCCAAATATTTCGATCCGTCTATGACAGCTTCTATTAATCCGTTCTCGAAATAGGCGTAGAAGACGAAGCGTTCTGGGTTCGTGATCGGGCGTAACGAGCGTTTAGTATTCGAAGTAGCTATGTATTGGTACAATTCGTAACTTACTAGGTGATCTGAAACTGAAATATGTATCGTTTTTATATTGGATTTCTATATGTCAATCTCTTTTGCTCAATGAATATTTACGCCGCTAAGTTCGAAATTTTTTCAAGTTACATGTTAGATTAGGGGAAAGCTTGCATGGGATACGAAAAATCTTTAATTGTCCAAGAAGACCTAACTGACACCTAACTGAGTATGCAGTCGAAAAATATCATGAAACCCATGCAGCAATACACACAATTGTCCATGTGTGAGGAAGAAAAGGCCGCACTAATCTCCATTTGCGGGTCAGTGCTTCCCGTTTTTCCGCTTATTTAGTTTCATTGGAGGATTTCCTTGATTCCTGTTTGTAGTTACGATTTCCTCTAATAGATTAGTGATAATACGATAGAATAGGCAGACTGCAAAAAAACAACAAAATCCGCTTATTTCGAGAGCAGGGGCAAGGCTTTGAGTTGCTGCTGTTACGTAAAGACTGCTTGAGTTTCGCTCATACACAACGCAGTAACGAGCAAGCCAATACGAATAGAATTCGTATTTTTCTGCCATGGAGAAATTTTTCCGTCAGAGACTTTTTGAGGTTTTAGTGCGCTTTATCCATCGATTGTTCATAATGAAGAGTATTAGCTTGTAGCAGTAGCTGCTCTCGTATCTATTCTACATCTTCTTGTAACAGCCTAGTATAACGCCCGCATACCGAGATCACCTGCTGTTCTCTGCATGAATCTTACGAAGAATACTAGTGCCGTTCCGAGCGGTTCGTGTGGTGTTGCTAAAGGTCGATTTTTTTCTTTGAAATCTCGACGCTGGTTGTTAGAGGTCGCACGCGGAAGAAGACTCAATTTCACAGGCATTACTTGGGTCTCTTCGTTGTCCCTCGGCCCCTTCTCCAAATGGCGTTAATCTAGATAAACTCGTCGGCGGCACGAAGAGCGGCACCGTCCTCCACTTTGACCAGTGAGCCAGGCACGAAGCGCGCTGCTTCGGGTTAGAAAGACGAGGACAGCTAAAAGCCATACATAAACCAAGAATCGGCTTACTAGGCTCATGAGTATCCAGTCGTCAAGTAGAGCTCCAGTGTCGACACCAAGGCCTTGCAGATGTCTCGCTTGAATCACGGCCGACACAAGCGCATAGAACCAAATCAGGTTTGAGTTGCTCCATAGTAGGGGAAAATCGATACGAAGCCGAGTTCTGTCGCACATTCGTCCCTATCTCACGAATTGGCTTGTGGGAAAATCGATTTTTGCTTTTTTTACTCTGCAGCATCTTCATTCTTCCTTGTGGATGAAGAAAAAGAGTTCGCGGGAATCAGATACATTGAGAAATACATAGGGAGCTACGTAGTAACGACGTAGGTATAATAGAACGAGGTCGAGAAGTGAAAAACAACACACGATCAACATAAAATATTGTTTTTTTAATAGAAAATAGAAGGTGTAGATGTGTGTTTATATTTCAGGGACTTAGCAATACTTTTTGTGCCTTTTAGTTGGCTAAGATTGGCTAATGAATTTTCGTGATTTTGGTAAATTAATGATGTGGATATTCTGTCCTAGTTGTCTTTCTTATTAAATAGTGTATGACAAGTCGCAGACGGAATTGATTAAATCATAAGCTGTAATAGAAAGAATGAGTTTGGGCTATTGTATGAGCTCAGTCCCTACAATAGAACTATCATCATCAGCATTTGAGTCGTTGTTACCTAAAATGAAGCCCGAGTGGCGCGTAAGGTTTTGATTTTCCGGAAGCGGCATTAAAGGATATTGCTTCGGTTTTCCGATTGTGAGGTCGCTTAATTACTTTATAATATCTTCAGTAATATAACGTTTATACGTTGTTATTCAGTGGATCACTCAGTCGCATGAGCTTAGCGCTATCACATAGATACTCATTACATTCTCTTAGTATCTTTGTTATATATATATATATATATATATATATATATATATAAATATAGAAGAAAACTGGCAGATGTTTCGATCTTTTCAAGCCTCTTGATTTGTTTGGTATTTTATTCTAATCAAGGTACAGTCTGCCGTGATCCTTCATGAAAATGTGGCCTCATGTAAAAATAACTAAATTTCGTAAAATGAGGTCGGAAAATAAACTCTTCTCGTGTACCTTAAATGTATATGTTCAGTTACTGTGTTTATCTAGGCAGCTGGTGCGTTTAGATCATGACGGAACATAGCTTCCACCACGTCACTGTAGAGGTGTTAAAGGTCTAGTAGATCAAAGATTATATACTTCATGATTTATTTGTTTTAACATTGCTTTATATTTACTTGAATATGGAAATTATTCTTTCTTGCCTACGCTGCATGCCGCGGCTTGAACGCTTTATAGAAAACACCTTTTAATGTGAAAAATTGTTCAACAACCTTGAACTTAAACTTGGTATAAATAACTTTCGATAAAATGCTTCTTATAGAACTATTCCATAACACATTGGACGTCTTTATTATTATTTCTAATAATTCATTCACATAACAACGTCCATTGACCCAAGTTTAGGTTTATCAAGTACCTATTAAGGCTCTTGCTATTTGGAAGAAAGACTTCCAAATAATTTACAGCCTAAAATCATTTTGAATGGTGCGTTCACCTGCGAAGGTAACTATAGAGGGGAAATTGGGAAAACCATAGTTAACAGTGTCGAGATAGAAAAGATCGCGTTCTAGACAACGATAATCACTCATAGCAGTGTGATATCTCATAACTGTCACTAACAGAAGACATATTGCAGAGATTATACTCATATTGATACAAAGCCTGTTTTGAACATATTGCTATTATGCACAATACCTACATTATATAAAAGAAACATAATATAAACGTTGATACAACAATGACTGTACTAGTGAATTAGTTAAAGTTCGCAACCTGTTGTCGGTCGCCTAAAGCGACGCTTTCATTTTGAACTTTAGCCTTTGATTGAACGATAGCCCTGTATAGAAACATTCATCTTAATCCACGACTAAAAGGGACCAATTTGCAGCTGTGATTGGTGGAGCTTGGCCATGGTACGAGGCGCGATGTCGAATTCTGCTTCAATACGGACCGACTGTACTGTAGTATCGCTCATTTGATGCTTTTTATTATACGATGTGGCGCTGTGCAGCAAAGAGGCGGTCATTTCAAATCTTATACCTCAATGTTGGAAACACTTTCAAAAATAAATTTATTCTAACGGAACCTCTCCAATAACTCCCGCAACTGTTTTTTTTTTGCCGCTTCCCTATTTCTATCTGGCATTTACTTATTTAAAAAAGAAAACAAGAAAGCGGTGAAATATGTAATCTAAGAAAGTGAACTGAATGGAAAAGGACCCAACTTGGTAATCTTCTATTTGTTCTCATCCATCTTGTGTTTTCAACGGAGCATTTTTCTCGATTGACGACAGATGATCAGGGTCAAATTTGCACAAAAACAACCAAAAAGTGACCAAATAAATTCGGTCTAAAGTTATTACGCTAAAGAGCATGTCTATATGGAATAAGAATAGTGAAGCATATATGAATGAAGTATGGTGAAGCACGTAATACAATCAAGAATTATTTCGTGAAAGAATAATGCTGCCAGTGAGAGCTATTAATGAGTGACTCACATACTGATACGAAAGTGTGATCATATAGCAGCGCAGCGGTGAGGTAATTGTTTCCCATTCTGGCTGAGTGGACTCTCTATTGAGCATCATCAAGGATAACAGATATTGAAGAGTTCAGCCAAGTAGTTAATTCACGTGGCAAGAGTTCTGAAGCGCAAGTTTCAAAATGTTCACTAAAGGTAATAAGGCCTATTACTCAAACGGGATGCGTAAGGGGCTAAACTCTAACTCATTTGCTATATATTACATAACCTCTACATCTCTATCAGGCAGAGATCAAGAAATTTTAAAACATGTTACCCATGAGACACCTTCGTACAACTCGGGCTATGCGAAGGTCGTATTTATTCTCCAAAGACTACGGCTGTACGAGTTTAGGAAAATCATCGAGGTAATCAACTTCGTGAAGCCATAGCAGAATAACATGGATCGATTTACGAAGAAAAAAAAACTAATAAATAAACGTCTCGAAAGTGGCACGCCAGTTCGTTTAGCAGTTCACCTATTCAGCTCATGTAGGTTGAAATTTCTATAGTATCTAATGATTATTTTTCAAAAGGCAGTCTCCTGTTCCAAAAAGCTGTTCAATGCAACAATACAAAACAGCCGGCGGTTCAATATTAGTTCCACGACATCTTTATGACTCTCTTTACATTAGATTTTCGTTTACATAGAATTTCAAACCCAACGACTACGCAGAGAAGATCAAAATGCATGCAACGAGTCAACCTGTCACTGACCAGAGGGAATACTGATTAGAATAATTTAGCATAGCTTGCTGTGGTGGACCATGAACGAGGATGAAGCAGCTATAGTTATATTAACACAATATGCCATAACTAAATATAACTAGACTTATCCGGAAGATAATGTGTAGTTGAACTTGATCAACGTGGTTGATCTCAATCTGTCCATACTTCATTTTGGAAAAGTTTTTATCGAAATTTTTCAATGCTTCCGGTCACGATAGGGTGAAACCTTCGTCATTATAGGTTTTGAGGAAATTAAATGAGGATCTTCCTAAGCTAAAAATAAAGAGAAAAATTCAAAACATATTAATATTAACGTAGTTCGTATGTTCATCACTCCAGAACTGATATATAGTAATATTTAAATCGTTTTCGGACTTGTCAATCAACAAGTACTATTCTCTATGATAACGCTACTATCTGATGCCTGTAGTGCTGATAAATGAAGATCTGGGTCGCTGCGTAGTAAGTTTTGAAACAAGAATTAAGAACTAGTGAGTAGCAGTTTCGATGAGATTAGGTCCAACCATTAAGACTAAGCCTGCCACTGGACACACGTTGGACAAACATAATTTTACCACTTAAACCTTTTATGCAAATAAAAAAAATAGAATACATACAATGGGGCCTTCATTTTCAGCTGATATTTCTATTGTTTAATCTACACTGTGAACCATTACGTATTCAGCTTGCTCTAAACTAGTCAAAACTGTGTGCAGATATCTAGAAAACCTGCTTTTTGTGCCCTGAATAAATCATAGCGTTAATTAGTTTGTTTTAAGCTGAACAGCCAGTAGACGGAAGCAGATGAAACAGTATCGATATTAGGCGAGCGCTGAATTTTTAAAACAATCAATTCAAAGTTCTAGTTCTACAAAAAAACAATTTAGACATCGGCAAATAATGAATTTACAACGTCACTGGATCTTTGGAAAATTTTCGGAGTTAAAGGACTTCGTGTATTAAGGTGAGAATAGGCTGAATTTAAATGCAGTCAAAGGAGGATCCGTTAATAACCCGATAGAAAGGTTTTAGAGGCGGGATAACAAGGTACCACTACGGCTCTTGATACGCAGCTGAACGAACAAGGATGTCATTGCACATACATGAATCATATCAACGCGGCGGTATTTAAAACATGTCCTCGAATATTTCATGATGGACAAAACCTCTTGTAAAAGGGTTATCGGGTCTATTCACAACAGATCAAAAGTGTTACCAAAACGATGTTTTAACGAACCATTAGAAATTAGAGAAAAGAAGGTGCAAAGAGGATCGGAGGCATACAACTGTTGAAGAAACTTCTTTACCTTTCTTCTACTAAGACAGTGCGCTAAAATAGGCGAAGCGTCTACCGCCTAACTGACATCAATAGAAAGTCAACGGAGACCGTTTTTCTTGGACACGCGAAATTTTTCTTGTTAGTCATCTAAAGCGAAAAATGGCGACATCATGCAACGATTTTTTTACCATCAAAAACACAATATAGATTAATAACCTTATTAAATAAAAAAAAGTACAGTTTTACCATAACGATTCTTCAGCTTGAAAGTTAGCCTGAAAATCATCGTACGTCATATCCACAAGCTCGTTGCCGTTACTCCATAAAATACGGAAAAAAAGAGCCCAGAAAATAAAACATGGGCAGGTAAAATAATATGTATAAGAGCTAAGCTTTGAAGAAGGAAGGAAGACTTTTGGAAAATTGCAGAATAGGGTCTATGAGATGAAATAGGCACTAACAGGCCATGTAGAAAGTTGTTTTCGCGCTTATTCCTATAACTTACTCAGTAACTTGGCGAATAAGCTAACATGAATGAAAAAGTGGTATTCGATGTTTTCGCACTGAAATAGACATCATCTACAAATTTAGTAAACCGGATATTGCTATTCAGTTTTGTAAATATGATAATGTGCTGAAGTGTGAAAGAAACCGTATCTTAGAAACTATTAACACTGGAGATTTATTTCTGTTAGGACAGAATAAAAAACAACACAACTTAAACCAGTTTAGGTGCGCTGGCTAAGTCCAATCAATGGCACTTCTCCTAGAAACAGAGTTTGGTGTCGCTTCTCGAAATACGCAGGAATGAATAGTGAACTTCGTTCCAGGCGCCGGCAAAATGTAAGCGTACATATAGATAGGCGCGCGTTTTTTAAAATTCTCTAAACACAAACACAGAGCATGCCTATGTAGAATTCGAAGCCGGCAAGGCGTCCTGTCAACTTTGTTACCCACGGAGCACTATAAGATAGCTCTGTCTTAATACTTGTAAATTTACGATTTGCTCAATTACTTGTTTAAAGATTAATGCGTTGTATAGACCATTACTTTATTAGACTTTTAAAGTATTCATATGGTACTTACTTAGTTGACAGACCCTCACTTACCAAACCGCCGATGCCAAGCTTGATTACTAAGAACTCTAAAATACGTTATTGGCTAATTACAATTTTACGTAGGTTTGGCACTGATAATCTGAATATTTCATTTGAAGCAGGACATAGTAAAAGTATGAATAAAGTCTACATCTTTAATGGGTTAAGTAAGTGCTTTAACCAGCTGCCAAGTGTAATATCAATAAAAAGATAGAGAGATGCTGCAGATCGAATGGAGCTCTTCGAATCGACGAGAGAGACCATTTAGGCATATGGGCATAAAATGAAATAGTAAGTTCGTTTATTAAAAAAATGTAATAAAGTACAAGTGTTTATTATTACTTAGTTTTTTTTTAATCGTTAGTTTACTTTTTCAATTACAACAGAATATCGTGCTCCAATCGTCATTATGTAAATTCATTCTTAAAAGCGTTGCGTAATGCAGGCCATTGTCTGTTACCAGAGTGAAAAATAAGGCAACGATGGGGAGCGGGACATTTGATTAGATTGTACGTTAGACTACAGGGTGAAGATATTAAATAGAGTTCGCTTTTCAGGAACGCCATAACCTAGATGTGTGTCTATCGAAGTATCGTGACTTTAACGAACAAGTAGGTAAGTAAGAATTAAAAAAATTACGAATGTAGAGAATTATTATTATTACCAAGGTTAATAGGCGCTTGTCATGTTAGCATCCCATATCATAGGTCTGCTGCTCAGATAAGTCTAGCAAGGCCTATCTGGCTTAAACTTCTACTAGGGGGCAAGTCTATGATGTTGCACCTAAAAGGGGTGATTCCGAGAGCTATTCACATAGAGAAATCGACTAAGAATGTTAAATAAAATTTGAAAAAATATAATTGAAAAACCTCTTTCGCTTCTGAAAGCTTTGTTTTATTTCTATGGTGGCTTTTTATAAGGTAGTCAAATTACGTCATGTTTTCAAAACTTTCTGCTATAAATACTTCGCTGCAGATTTGTGCCCTGTGGAGGAAACCTATGCTTAACCCTGGGGCATCTTTACACACGTCTTATTCAAGGCTGGCTATTTGGAATAAATATTAGGTCAATCTTGCATTTCCTTAGCTCACCGTAAACACACCCATCATTTTTACTTTTTTTTTTCTTTATGATGTATGCGATTTACTTGAAACAAACAGATTACATAGCAACTAAAAGCCTTACGACTCGGTATTTTTCCATCTGTCGCCGTCGAGTTAGTCGTTTCATCTAAGGATATGTCAGTAATGACACTTCTAGAACAGAGCTTTTTTCATTGGTATCCGTGTTTTTTTTTCTATCTTTCTCCGTATTTGATTATAGATGTTAATGCATATGCCTTCGTATCTCTTTAACTATCAGCTTTGTTGGGTTGATATGTGCGAGGCCGCGAACCATTACATGATACCCGTAACACGAACAGAACATTTATTTTGTTCACGTCTTAGCTATTTCATATGTATCGGTGTATATTGAGGAAAGCTATGCTGCTCGGCACAGTACGAGCATTGTTCCAACAAGTACGTAGAAACGTACGTAGACGCCCTTGTATATGATACGCTGAGTTCGGGCTGACGGCCTATCCGGTCAGGTTGTGCAGTTTTCCTGAAGTAACGACTTCCGATTCGTAAGCGGTCCCTCGTGCATTATAATTTACGGCCGCGACTTTTCTTTGCTGTCGCCATCGGCGTCTGTTACGCCCATTAGCAACACCGCCACCTACAGCCTAATTATATGGGTAAACAACCGTAACGGATTTCCCACAATTAAGTAGATGAGAAACAAAAGCAAGGTCATATTCAGCGTAAGTTAGCAGAGCAATTGCTTTAGCCTATTAAAACTAAGGAGATTATGGGATATGTAAATATAACATGCATAGATCGTATGAACCAATAACACCCTAGAAATATAATTATATTCTAATAACCTAAACCAAATCGATTTTGACTACAACTATAGATGAAAACGTTACGACGTTTCCCAAAAACGCCCAACAATACGGTATCAGGCAGTTTGCAAGTATGACTCCGAAACTAAAAGTATGAAGCTCTGCCCTTTTTAAATGAAGTCCCGTTCTTCAGCATTCTTTTCGCACTTTTCCTATCGTATGATAATCGGCGCAATCATAGACCCAGAATTTGACACATATTCTATAGAAAAGTTCACCAATTAAATGTGAAGTCTCATAGCCATATCTGTCAAAGTTTACATTTACATTAATGGGTTGTTGCAGGCGTGCAAGATGCATTGCTCGGAACACTTAGTATACTTTCGCTTGGGACTGGAACCCACCGATGGAGATGCAGCACTGTCGGCTATAATATTTGTAGTTCTTTATATGAGGATTCATCTATTCAAAGTTTCGTATTTTACACAACATGGATCGCAGCAGGCTGTCGTTTATATCATTTAAGGTACTGTTCAATGAGGTGTGTTCACTTGGACATGATAAAGCGGTTTAAAGACGAACGAAGTTTCTGACAGTTTGGCTATATTTCACCATTTTTTTTTACGATAAAGTCACAAATGCTGCCCGAACTCATAAAAAATTTGTGTTAGACATAGGCAAGATAGGCCGCGTTATTCGATGAAACAGGCCAAAGATAATTCTGATCGACTAATTAGGGATAGAGGAAATTATTGCGAGACTTGAACCAAACCGGCAGAAAAAAAAGTGGCCTTAATATGGCAAATTGACTAATTTGAAGAAAGCTAGCCACGAAAATCTCAAAAAGTTCGCTTGGATACCACACAAGCATACTCGTTCGTATTTTCATTGAGAAAACACTACCGATGAAACCGTAACAAAGTCAAGCGATTTGAGAGCTCGTGAAAATTGGATCACATACGTCGATAATGTGCAAATACAAAAGTATCAAAAAATATGCTCCACTATCTCTGGCAAAGCTCGAACTGACACGAGGTCGGAAAAAATTGTCCCCTGTTAATCGCTGCTGTCTGAAAAAATGATCGATTCGACCGTTTCGTCTGATGTTAACGACCCGTAAAGTTATAGCAAACCTTGAAAAAAATAGGAACAGGAAAGGCGGCATCTTCCGCTAGCACGTTGCCGGACCACATACACCCTTAGACACCCGGAGAAAATCGAGAGATGTTAGATGGAAAATGTTAATGCATTCGCCACCCAGCCCGTAGTTGGACGATTAGACCATTACCTGTTTCGGTCTTTGCAGGACCGCCCTAGTGGTGTTATGTGACTTCCATGAAGAGATGCAAAAATTGCTTGGTCCAATTCTTCGCCCAAAAATCTGAAAGGTCCTACAGAGATGGGATTGTGGTGTTACTAGAAAAATGACAAAAGGCCATCGATCAAAATGGTACATTTTTATTGTAGTAACATTATTTTAAAATATAGAAAATTTTTTGTTGATTTATGCCTAACTCAAAATAATAGAATTTTCTGTTTTGAAATTACCATAACAACACGTTTTCTTCACGCTGCTGAGATGATACTGGATTATAAGCACAAGAAGCACATCGAAGTCTCGCACTTCTTTGCATCAAGAATGTTACATGATGTTAGTTTAGTAAATATCTAGTATAGTCTAAATAGACTAAAATTATTCAAACCTATAGATCTTAAATAGCCTTTTAGACGATGAGGTCAAATGATACTCATGTAAAATTAAACACTCACCCCAGGGGTAAAGCTTAATTACCTTATCACAATTAACGGGATGAAGAATAGACCACTAATAGATTTCACATTATAATAAAAAAAAAACCTAGCTTCGTCAGATTCAGCGAAAAAGTTAAATTCAATAGCTATCATATACCCGATACATATGCTGGCTACGAAAAATATAAAGGACGAAACTTAGAAGGCAGATACTCTATAAACAGTCCGCTTTCCAACCATGACAGTCGTTTCCTTAACCAAAACAATTCGGCAAATGCTGACGCAACAAATTCATTCGAAAGCCAAAATACATGGATACCTGTTACGTTCTTGTTTAGTGAAATGTTCAGAGAACACTTCTTTACAGAGGCAACGGTTATTCTCACTTATCGCTTTAAGTAAATTTAACAGTCTCTGTTCCCAATCAATAATCGAAATTTTGTCTTACAAACACAGATTCAGCCAACATACTCTGTGCCTGCTTAATATATCACGTATGCAGGTACACCAACGCTGGCTCGGTAGCACGATGTTTTCCGGTTTAAGTCATTGGTATATGTCATCGTCTATTTAGGTACACCGCAATAGATCGTTCGCCTGGCATATTATCGGCCGAAACGTTTCTGCTCCTATATGTGTGTTGTGTGTTCATTAAGGGTAAACAAAACATTTTTAAATTTCATAATCCATGATCCGTACACACGAACCCTCTCTGAGAAGGAACAAACTATTTGGCAGAGTTCTCTAACGCTACTTCAGCAAAATATTTCCTTCGCTGTTGTTTAGAGAGCGTCTGGCCAGATGCCAACAGGAAGGAAGGTCACTCTGAAGAATCAAAGCGCTTAAGGCGAGACCTGCCACTACCTCTGGACGCGTTATCATCGTTGCTGTCAGCAGGAGCAGGACGAAAAAACGTCCTGCGAATCAGCAGCATCTGACTGAAAGATGCCCTGTCACCTCTTAGCGATGGTGCCAAGCAAGCGGACGACGTTCCACTGGGCCGAACCTCACCGACAACGGCCGCAACAATAGCGCCAATATAGCGCTCGAAGGGGAAACGCATTGTCAACCTGCCCCTACAGTTGTGTACACGTGACTGATGAGAAGGCCTCCGCAGGTTCTCCTCTTCATGTAGAAGCATCCAGATACACAGAAGAATATAAATTTTTGGATAGCGGGGCAAATTACGTAAAGTCGTTTCAATTTATATAAATTGACACGAAGCAAATTCAAGCTGGTTTTATTTTCTACTTAGAAATACGAATTTGTTAGATCAATTTTGCCACTCATGTATGTGCAGGAAGATCTCTGAATATGTGATACGACCCGGTACCGAAGGCGTCCATCGACAAAATTCTCGTCTTTTTACGACGTAAATTACCTTCATTTATTGCTAATGTAGAAGCGTTTAAAGAGCCATTGTCGGATCGAAATGTGTAGTCGAACCAATCGAGTGAAAATTTAAAGGAAAGTGCTGTTGCAACCACTAAGTTGCCTTCAAATACCGTCTATTCAGAAATGTGCAGGTATAGAACCATAGTTCCGAAGACTCCGATCTAGCAGCCGTTAGGGTAAATGGCCACCAAAAAAATTTAACGCTAATGTATTGAATAAGAGAGTTGATCGAGAGCTAGAGGAATCCAGACTGGCCGCTGCCGCCATAGTGCACTTGGCATATGGAGAAATTCATCCTTAATAGGCATTCAAATTTAAAGAGATAGTCACCATTAACCGTCATCGACAACAAGCCATGCAAAGGTTCCATTAACTGCACGAAATTGTCAAAAAGCTAAAGTGGAACTATTTCTGTCAACGCAACCATTAGCGTTGTTAGATTATCGACATGAACTTAACGAAAAAACGAGTTTGCCTAACAAATTATCCTGCTACAGGTTTACTTGCCCGACCTAGTTTCAATTAATTATGTTTCGTCTGGTTCGTAATCAAAGCAGTACGCCACGATTCACATATACCTTCGAGCGAATCGGAGAACGAGGATCTAAAGAATTAGTATAAAAATTAGGTCAATTTTTCGTTAGAAATCAAGCGTCTACCAGCGAAGTTCGAAAAGGCCGTGGCGTTCGAAACAAGGCACTTCACACATTGTTTTATAAAGTAATCGTACGAAGATTAAGGATACCTCAACTGTACTAAGAAGAAACACCGTAAATTGTGCTTTGACCTGCACAGAAGAAAGAACGCCAGCTGGAGAGCGGGATTTGTTGTCCTTATAGTGTCGCTGAAGTCCCGTAGGACGTCCACCCCATTGATTGGCTGTCTCCATTATTGACTACTATGTGTTTTTCTTTTTTATAAAAAAGTCCTATATGGTGCAATGCAACTTCTAAAATCTAGCATCATTACAACAAAATTAGCGACCTTTTAATTGAGTTTTGTGACTATTCTAGTCTAGGTTTATTCTAAACCTGTGGCCACTGTTCTAATGACGAATAACTTCGTCCCAATAAAATTGTTAAGGCATACGCTTAATCGGTTCGATACGGCTGGACCTAGTCTTTGCTGGAAAGCTGTTTCTGTCAGGACGTTTCCTGCCATTAGCTCCGCCTGGAGTGAGATTGCTATTTGTACAGCTCACAAATCCTGACTGTTTCAGTGTCAGATCAATGTACCTCCCCACGTGTTTTGGGATTACCAGGCGCGCCAATCGACACATCGAAGTAATTCGAATAATATGAAGGCGCTATTGATCTACTCTCGACTAACGGGCCGCCGAATTCTCGCGATCTGCTTAGCAATGTTTATAGAATTTACTAGAACATTCTCGAATGAAATAGTATTGGTATCGTACAACTGTCCTATATATAGCATGATTCTACCGTTCTACAACTCTCAATTGGCGGTCTTTTGTTTCCTATTAATTTACCTCTCTCGCGTAACTGATTGTTATGGTCGTAGGGTACGACAAGCCTTTTTCCATCCAGCCAACATTTCGTAGTAGCAAACTGTTCGCTATTGTTTGTCACTAAGCAGACGAAATGCAATAGAACGAAGTAGTCGTCCGCTAATTCGTTTAAAAGTAAACATTTAGATCTGCCCTATTATTTCCGTTTTCGTTTCTATTATCTATTCAGACCTTTTGTTTTATTTTGAGACAGTTGTAAATAGTCGCGAGGCATTCAGACGACAATTATGCATTATATGTTTCATGCCTTGTTCAAACTCATATGATAATCTATTGTGAAATGAACGGTTTTACTCACGGAAACTGGGACACCTGGGCTGTTATTCCCCTTCGCGCGTCTTACCGCCTCTACATCGCTACTCTATCGAGGTCCACAATTTTCCCGAATATCGTCATTTTAAGCTACCGATAGAAAAACACGAACTAAAGATTTTATAGCACAGTGCTGCACCTCTCAGCGCTTCTATATAT
>NW_019215118.1:0-26436 GCF_002532875.2 Varroa jacobsoni | reverse complement strand
CGTCGTTCTTGTTATTGCTTTAGCTGTTCAAGCTCGGCGCTTTCTGCACAATTTTTATAGGACTAATCTAACTCGTTGCTATTGCAGGCTAAAACGAAAAGTATCTAGACTATATATACTACTATAATGTATTATTATTGTAGATGGTAGAAGACAGTAGCTGTTATCAGTTCATGCAAACGATATACACAAAGCAAATATGGCGGTAAACCAGGCTGAGGAGCTTTGTATTTTCTCAGCGTGGAACCTATAGAGCGCGTATAAATATTTACGCTAATTAACATTATCTGCCAAAAGTGACAGTAAATTTGTGTTGAAATCATTTTCAATGGGCAAGTGTTTGTATTTGTAAAATATGCGGGCGTTGACACTAACGGCTGGCCGCAAGGCCTTTGAGCTAAAAAAGAAAAGCATGATACGATGCCTCTTGACAAAGAACAGACTAAAAACTAGTTTTTTCATTTGGTCGGATGGGAGTAGGTAATCTTGCGAACAACGTTACTGGGAAAACCCGTACCAGAGAGTAGTAGTTATAATAGTACTAGTAATGATAAATAAAATTGCAGCAAATCAGCACCGAAGTGACCTGTCTGGTCATTTAGAATAATCGTTTCTTTTATCGACCGAGATGTATGACTGTTCTTAAGAAGCAAAGACAATATTTATACGGGCTTGATGATTTGGTACTTTCAAAGAACTAGAACTACAACTTTATACGCAACTTTTACCATTCGATCTCACGCTCCGTTGTCGGCGTTACGATCGCCTAGCAAGTATCACAACTCATTTCTTGTAGGCCATGTCGACCTATTGTTCATTAATGTTTATAACTTTCTTGTTCCTTGAGTAGGACGCTGAGTGCGTAATTAGTAATCGCATAGCAAAGACATTGTTCTCCATGGCAAACGACTGAACGGATAGTACCGCACGGTAATAATAGCAGCACCAATACATTAGGAAACTGGCAACACCAGTTTTCCACCGAAGACGCAGCTCGCATCAGGTATCGCGATGCTAGGCTAGGTCTGTAGGCAAAAGAAAAGAGCTAAAACAAGAGTGTCCGGCAAATGTTTATTTGTTTACAAACTTTTCAACAGCTTCCGACATGGTGAACGACCTCGCACGACCCGCGAAATCGATTTCACATGGCTGCCTTTATTCTGCCTGAACACCCTTTAGAGGCAAAGTAAAAGCTGGGATGTAGTTTTAGCTCAATTTCGATCATCTGCATATAAAGACACTTGCAAGAGAGTCCATTTCTGTCTACCTTCATTCTTCTAAATATGTTTGCGTCGCACAGAGGTTTCCGAAAGAATAGAAAACGGGTCTTTCAATGCGACGACTAGCCAGATTTAATGTACAAATAATTTATATGGCACCAAAAAGGGTGGGTCATCTCCAAATAAATTCATCGAAAAAATGGATGTAAACATTTTCAAACTGACACTTATAACGAACGTATGCTCGTATTAGTATCCGTAATCGCAAACGATATTATATGATCGTTCAGGGTCATGTCTAGACGCCCACATATGAAACTCCTACCTCAGCATCAATTCTACCAGGTTCTAACTTCAACCCACTGAGTAAGTGCATTCAGTACATTGTCTCGAAGTTCGCTAACGTGCTGACATAGTGACAAGTAAATAAGTTCAACGTCCACACGCCTCTATCGCGATATCATTTAAAATACGTCAACAGCAAGGTAACGCTCGATACTGTCTACTACTTGATTTTGAGGATAATCCGTAGAGGTATCAATTAGAGACAGGGGGAATTGATGACATCATCGCCAATGGAGAAAGGATAGCTGACAAATACAGAGTTCGACAGCATGGCCGCCGTAGATAGGCTATCAGTGGGCCAGCGAATGCCACGTACAGGAGACGGCTTCCTGAGTAGTCAATAAAAACACGAATTAGCAACTTCCTCGTTCGGTCGGCAACATAGAAGTGCGTCATGGGCCGACTTCGTGGCTTGTATCGCCGGCGTGGTTCGTGCCTTCTGTCCGGTTATAGCGGTCACCCTTTCCGTCCAACAAACGTTAAAACCAACGAACGAAGCATGCATCCAATCACATACGATTTTACGCTGACACAGACATAGAGCCCTTGCGCATACTGGACGCGGTACTGAAGGAACGAGTTCAATAGGGTTACCATAAAGATACTACTACTGCTCGCAAAATACAGTGATCTGTTTCCAGTTTGAAGCACCCCGTTCTGTTCTAACACACGATTGTTCCGAGCACATTTCCTCATAGGATAGCGTTAATTACATTATTGATTAACGGCAATATTCAGCTTTGTTCAGTTTCCATGGTGACAATTGTTGGAATATTTTATAGACTGCCGTTAAGGAAATCACTGCTAACACACACACACCATTAGCGGAATTGTATCCGTATTGATCGTATTAAACTCGTAGAAAGTACGAAAGGACAATTTCTTTTTTAGCCAGACCAACAGTCTGCTTGGTATCGGTATCGACAATAGGAATGAGAGTAATCGATCGAAGGAAGGATCGATCGATTTGTACGTAGTAGGCGATCTCCAGGTAATTTTTCTACTTCATAATTTTCCCTGACGTTGACGCTTGTCTGCAATTGTACGTGCCATTGTACGCTACATCGCTTATCTGCGTGCCACACATACTAATTAGGACTATAATTAGTTCGCTATAATCTGTCGGCGGCGGACAGCAAGACGGCGGCAGTTGAAACGATGGCAGCAACAACGGCAGCAAACAAAACGATCCCAAATAAATATCATAGCTTGATTGGCTATATGTTGTTTTTTTTTTTTTATTAGAGTTAATGCCATCATGATGACGGTACCACTGATTCCTGTGGTAATTATAACGTATGACGCTACTGTCGTTACAACCTGTATACCGTACAGAGCAAGGCTCATTCACGAATATGATTGACTTTGTCCTATTTACTTTCCGTTACTCTAAAAAGAAATAGGAAGGAAAGACTACTATGATTATTACCATTGTCCTCGCTGCGGTAGATATCGATATAATCACCAGCATCTGTGAACAGCGCAACGATAGCAAATATTAGAAGCAGACTCTAACCATAATATTAAATGAACTGTTTTTTGGTGAAGAGTTGAAGTCGCATACCTTCACGGCACAGTCATGAGGTAGCAGATACACTGCCGGAGCTATGTTCACTAAGAGACAAAAAGTGCTCGCAAAAGCAAATCTACCTCATAAAATACTATATTACATCATAGCTTAACGAAACGATTCGTACATAAAAAAAAAACAGAACGACATTACGTAGCAAAATACGAAGAGAGCGTTGCTTACGATTACCACGATAGGCATTTTCTTATAATGAAAAACAAACGTATATATCGTATACATGCTTGTAACTTACGTGGACTAACGAAGTTACATGGGTACCGGTAAGTAAGTTGTGTCGATTTTCGAACTCTAGCAGCCTAGTTTTAAGGTTATACGTCTGCTAGAAAATCTACACCTAACTAATCGGCCAATTGTGGATATCGCTATTTGTTAATAGGTCCTTGTAGTTAGTTCTTTAATAAGAAGAGCCATTTTCCAGTAATAAATGAAAATCATAGCGGTTACTGCCACCACGACATTTTTCACTATAAACGTTGAAGCTGCAGCCGACGTTATTTTTTCGGGGTAAGCTTAACCGCCAACGCTTGAGTATCGGGCAACTTGTTCCAATGACCATGGTACTGTATTGAGAGCGCGTCTTTCGCAACATGTACTAATAACGGATTTCGAAAGGGGCGGGGTGCGGGGGGTATCACGGATGAGTACAACATTGTGTCGTCTGTTGCTGTTGATAACGGCGACACTGCATAGTCTAGTTCCGGAAGTTTACCCAGAAAGATTTCCCAGTCTAGCGCGAAAGTCTACCGCCAAACAGAACGGACTTGAGTGACTGCTTTACTGACCGGATATGATTCGTCGGTGTGATAACAACGTCAACGTAACGATACTACGATGCCTTGTAAAGTGCAAAGAGCCATCATTTATTTGCCCTGCGTAACATAGTATGCTGTTATGTATGGTTCCTAGTTTTCCTATTTGCTTCATTGTACTGAAAATGTCTAAACTATTTTTCAGCTGCGTGTACTAGATCTTCCTTTCTACAGTTCTATATGTTTTCAAAAGCTGATATCAGTGTGTTTTGCCTTATGATCTTGAATTGTGAAATTCTTTCTAGGCAACGTAGATCCTGCCCTTTGTCCTCATCCATTTCATAGACATTTATTTTGCTTTTGTTCACGTTATCTATCATTGGTTGTTATTAAACGTCTACTTGTTTGTTACGCGCGTGTGCATATTAAAATTTACAAGGTGCTGAGCAAATGTGGATGTTACCTATAGGTATTTCATAAACAAAATCTTCACTAAAAATATACGAAAGAATAGACCATCAGTAAATATTGATCTATATAGAAAGAGCTGAGCATTTACATCTAGCAACATTGTGTTAAGGGTACAGGTATCTAAGTTAATAAGTTAGGTGGCGGCGATAAGCCATGAGGTCAAGATCATACCCTTTTTACTGAATCATTTCCAGTTAATTGACGATGGCTTTTCTACACCTTCTAACTATTTCGAGTTTCGTTAGACTATTGCTAACATGTCAATATTGCCATGGCTCTTTCCCGTCTACATAAGATCCTATACATTCGATCTTGTAGCTCTGTCAAGAGATGACCAAACAGAGGCCTATTAAAATGATTCATTTAAAAGGCTTCCAGCATTTGTTAGGCACCGTAATCATCTTGCGGATCCCCTACACGGTGAATCCTTGAACCAGTCGCATATCCGCAGATAACGTCCACAGCTATAGCTCTGAGTCTGTGACGAAATCTGATCGGGCACCAATATTGGCCTCGTTTAAGAATTGTGCCTTTTCATGATGGTTGTCACAGTAGCACAATATCCGATTTATTACAACTTTATTGAATGGCTATTACATGATGTATGTATCTATACGTCATGCAGTTCCTCTAGCCAATTGTCGATTTGTCCGTTAACTGACATAGCAATGCCATACTTTCTTAATAGGCCGAGATTATGCCATCGGCTATAGGCCTAAAGGAAAGCGTTGGCATTAAAAAAAACGTATGTGACAACAAAGAGCGTCACCTAGATAGCTTCGTCTCATTTTTAATCAATCGATCATATCTAGTCGTTCATATCGTGGATCGAGCAATTGTCGGTATGTGTTCCTTGTAGATCCTGTCGTGCCGTGTTTTTTGGTAGTTTGATAGTTGGACATGTCGAAAAATATTACGCTATATATCTTTGTGTTACAGATGTTGATGAAATTAGAACTATAGTCTTTACAGGAATACCATCTCGTTTCGAAATTATGCCAGCGCTAAGATAGTGTTAGGTGAAAAATTTGGAAATTCCCACTTACCGTATAACTCGGCATGAGACCATACCTAATCAACAATTTAGATTCGCTAAGTAGATTAGCTAATTTTCCTAGAACACATGCTAACCCCCCAAATGCTTACTCCAAAATCCCGATTACGCTATACCATCCAGTCCCATCCAGTACTGCATGAGCGTTCTAGTTAACCCTATACAGAGGCAGCAGTTGAATGCGGTTGCCCTAATACGCCACAGATTATACTTAATGGCTAGCCGAGCTTGCTTGAATTGGCTAGCCACTAGATTTCGCCTGTTCTACTTCCGAGGCCTACTAGCTTCTCTGTTTCTCCGAGACGGCCACAATCTATGTTTGAGCAGATCATCCTGCCGTTTACTAGCATGACTAGGACAATCATTATGGGTCAGCAAGCCATCCCCCACTCCTTTTCTTGGCCTCCTTCGGGCTCACGTCCTGGCCCCCGAACCAGGACTGAGAAAAATAGCTCAGCTGGTTGCTGTACCGCCTTCCTGTCAGCATCTACGGCCATACTGCTACTGACGACGAGCGTGCTTTCACCGCTTCTACCCTATTGACTTCCGCAAGGGTCGGAATCCATAACTTCTATGCGTGATTGCCCTATGTCTATATGTATCTCTACGTATGTGTGTCTCGGTCGGTAAACAGAGTTAGATCAAATTTGTATATGGGCTTCTTTCTGCGAGCGAGCTAGTAAATGGGGATGTGTGTGCGTTTGTTTAAGTGCGACTTCTTTCAGAAGAACAGCATTCTCATTCTTGATTCTAATATTAAATCTCTTCTTAAAAGGCAACAGCAGAGAACAGGAAGAATCATATAGAGACATACAGGCATAGCGGAAATTTCCATCTTATCCATGTACGTTTTCTTATCCGAGAAGGGAAATATAAAGATTGGCCCGCATCTTGTAACCAGCAGCAGCAGCAGCAGCAATGTAAGAAACACAGCGCGATACTGCTGTGGCGAATGGCGACCCGCAATCTGGGCCAGTTCATAGGCTTTGCCGCTTAGTCAACGAGATCCATTCGACCCAAATATAGGGTAGTGTCTACCATTGGCTCACATACGTACATCCGTCGGTCATGCACAGGTTACGCCTCCGTAGTTGTAGGTTTGACTTTTTTTTGTCCCAGGCTCTAGACAACGCAGCGTAGCTCAGAATCACCGCAGTCAGTAACTCGCTCGCCAGTGAATTGACCACACTCTACTGACACCTAGAAACCCCAGAAAGTCTTAGAGACTGTATAAACTGAAGCAGAGCAGACTGGCGACCAGTTCGATGTGACCTTGTCCGAGCAAGCCGGGCCTCGGAAGAAACAGAGCTGTTCGCACTCTTCTGGGTCTTTGGGTTGTTGGGTTTCTAGTTGTATTTATGTCGCTCGATGGTCTGACTAGGCCCTTCTTTCGGGTGGGGTCGACAGCGCATAACCTGCTACGCTCAAGTCATTAGACTTGCCTAAAATAGGACAGGAGAACGGATAGTGGGACAAGATAGACGAACGAAAACAGATGTGAGCTTACGTGCAGGCCAATACGTGGCGCACGCAATGCTCTCATAGGCTGGTTAAATTTCACCAAAAACTAGGGCGAATCACAAGCAACTACTGCTCGAAAGTGTAGGAGAGGAAACACAACGTTTTCGTGAACTAGTGATTTTTTGCTTAAAGTTTTTCATGGAATTACATTGTATAGGCCAAAATGTCAGAGTCATGCCTCAGAATCACGTTCTAGAAAACTCAATTAGATAAAGATGACAGAATCATCTACTTTTTTTTATGGAATACAGACAAGATATTCTCCGTAATTAGGTTTTGGCTACGGAAGCCGAAATTGCTATTAGGCAGCGGATTAGGAAATAATTGACGTAAACAGTAATTGTCTTTATTATATTAAAGGGTAATTGTTTTCATTTAGATTGGGGTTAGAGAGAGAGAGAGAGAGAGAGTTTCTGCTCGTAATTTTCAGTGACAAGGAACGCGCGTCAACATCAAGAAGCGTTAACGTTTGACGAGCAGGAGAGCGCATTTGAATGCAGTACGTTTGTGCAAACAACTGCACCGAGTGCCCGTTCCGTTGTTTGGAGTCACAGAAACGCAAGCCCAGTGTCATTGAAACTTGTAAAGAATTCCTAATTTGAAGATGTCCAGCGGGTAAATTAACAGAGAATTCAAACTAATCGTAAAAGCAACTCCGACTTCCAAAGATTTCCTAAGAAATTATATTTGTCCGAAGCATTAGAGTTCACGGCAAACAAATATACCTTAACATAGATAAAGAACATATATTGTCAAATACACATTTATTCACAATTGTGCCCACAAATTAAATTAGCCATAAGTCAATGGCAACAGCGCAACACGTCAACGCCCTCTACGCCTGTATTGTATACGAGACGGTGACCAATAACCTAGGCTGCACATATCGGAACCGCATCGTTCCTTTCATTCTTGTTCGCTGTTAATGTCTACGCTTCCCTTTTTTTCGTCTCACACCGCATCAGAAGCGCAAGCCATATCGGCATTAATATCCCATCACTTTCCGATCAATAGCCATTGGCCAGCAATGCTATGGCCTTTCTCACATGCATCGGGCCGGTGTTCTTCTGCACGTGCACACGCTGAAGCTGGTCGCATTTGTTTACTGACCTGCATTTGTGTTTAACATAACGAACGACCTAGTTGTACATTCGAAAGAAATTAAAGACAGTTGCCACGCCGGCACGTGCAGCAATCCCGGCACAATCTCAACAAACAGCCGTCAACCACCGAACGAAGCTACTCAGGCACGGACGAGTCATTTCATTGTCGATTCATTGGTCCTGAGGATGGCAGCAATGGCATCGGTTGTGCCGGCGGCGTGACATTTAGATTTCTCTGTCTCGAAATACCCCCGGGGGTATTTCGAAACGTGATCAAAAACGGACGGAGTTCCCCGTAGCGTGGCAGTAGTCAGTCAATATGGATAGTGGCTGTGACAAACGTTGCGTTAATAGCGACAGCAATGTTAACTTCCGATAACGTTCGATCGACGAAACGCCCGTTGACCAGTTAGCCGCTATAGCAAAACTAGCGTAGTTTGTCAAACTGACATTCAGTACTACTAGCAGAGCCCACATTTGTAGCCGTTAGCGTTCGACGCTATTACGGTTCGTTACGAACGACGTAGCCGTACTGAACGGCGTCCAGCAGCACGTTAAGCTAAGGAGGAACTGTGGAACGACGGGGGGATGGGGGTAATCGCTTATCTGGTAGACAAAGGAAGATGGCGTGATGACAGCAGTGTGCTATTCGTTACCGGATGCAATACTGGGTATCGCTGCTCGATAAGCAGGATCAATGAGTCGCAGCAAAATTTGCCCGCGGTGGTTTGTTTTTGTCTCGGCGATAGCGCTACCGCTGTTGTCCACAGACTATACCAGGCCATAATCGATACTAGTAGTTATATCTAATTAGCGGCGTATGAGTTGTTGTCTGATTACCGGCATCACAAAACCGCCGCTACCACCACCCTCAGCATTAATGAATCGAAGATGAATGACGCCTGCATGGCTCGGTGGCCCTGTGCAATACGCGCGATGTTATTGCTATTTTGTTAATGGGAATATTGATAAGTTGGCTATCGCCGCAGTGAACGGCGCCAGATGTATGTTTGGGGCAGATACGTTGCGCTTTGAACGTCCGGCTGAAAGCAGTGCTAAGAATAGGGTTTGGGTGGGTGTCTGTAACAGCGGTCGGCTACAACGCGCCCGTCCCAGTCATAACTACTACTGTTTGTGGCTAAAAGGTTCATACGCGGGCCATGTGCAAAACGGAAATCGCTGTTACCGTGACGTAACTATCTTAGTTGCATTGCTCAACTTGCTCGTATCTAACTTGTATCTATAGGACCGATCTTCGAAGACAGCTATATCGACATGGTTACAGGTATCGCTACTCGCTGACGCTACGGCGGACAAACGCATCTCGGCTTCTACTGGCGTTGTAGCGTCAGCATAACGGAGACGGTAAAATTTCATAGACTATTATAGTAAGCACACCGCTGGGATACGTCGGGCCTACGCACACATTAACCAACGCAAATGAACAATCACGTATGACAGCACAGGACCGATAAAAGCAGGTGTTGGCTAGTACTTGCAGCACAGGCGTGCTTATTCCAAACGAATTAGTAGTGAGTCAGTTAGCTGGCGGAGGTAACACATGTCGGAGAAGTAGCAACACTGTCTAGATATCGTGACGAGCTATAGACGTAATTTATATCAACTTTATACATATATATATATATATGAAATAACTTGGAGTGTTACTAAATACAACACCACGCCAACAGCAGCAGAGGCGGCGGCAGCAGGAGACAGACAAGTCAACACTAGATCAGCCCAGCATGCTACGGCCTAACGAAGTGTTCCACGTTATCTAGTAAAGCGTAATATACGACAGTCGGAGAGAGGGATCGACGTGCACCGCCAACAGCTTCCATAACGAGGAAAGTCCTCTCCTCCTAGCGAGGGGAAAGACGCAGAGGAAGGGAAATTTTCAGGTATAAATCATCGGGAAAAAGCTGCCTTATTCAACGCAGGCTTGCTGGCATCATCAACATTTCATTATCATATCAATCGAAATAGCTATTATCGTTATTATTACTATCATGCCCATTAGCAGCGTCTTCGTCGAGAGGAGACGTCAGCCCACACGTGATACTCACAAAAGTTCATGGACAGCAGCAAGAAAACAAAAGGCTTTACGGCGTCGTCGTCAGGCCTGACGATTTTTCGTCGTCGCTGGCGCAGTTCGGTCCAGCGTGCCATTTCGCGATGCTGATTAAACACAACACAAATAATAGAAAAATTCAGCTGAAGAGAGATTATATATTAAACAGATAAGTTGCGACCTTTCTCATTGACGGATCATTTTTACCATATATTGGTGACACACGCACGTGCTAGTTTTTTGCTACTGCTGCTGCGGCCGTCTATGCGATACTATACAAGTACACTCAGAGTAAAATTCGCTTCCAACCGAACAAAATGGAGCATATATTACTCTTGTTTATACACATTATAGACGTGAGTGTGTGTTGGACGCAGCCCTTCGTAGGGATGAAAATGCTCGTCGGGTGTGCATATTAGCTCATACCTAAAAACGATCTATGGAGACATACAGGAAGTGTTGCCAATCTGATTCACGCCTAAAGTCTACGCAAGTAAACTATTTGAGAAATTCACAATATAAGGGTACACGTATACGAACGTCACTATATAAGTAAATAGCACAGCGGCTGACAATGGAAAATGCAACAGCGTGAGAATTTGGGAAGTTGAAACGTCGAAAGATTCTAAACTTACGCTTGAAGACCGATTGTGATGCATGCAATGTTCACTCTCGGCCAACGTCACGGACGAAACTGTTTTTCTCCTAATGAATATTGCCCCGGCAAACGACATCTTGGAAAGAAAAAGTATTGCAAAATGTCTTCTCGCACTGGGTCGGTTGCCATGCTGCAGAAGCAAACAACTCATACAGAACAAACCCAGCCATGCAAGACGTCTTGTCAAACTTTATGTTCCATACTTACGTTTTCGCTGGCCACTGACGAGAAGGGACGTTCGGCCACCACGTACAATGTTCGACCATCCCAGTGGTAATGAGGAGAAAATGGCATACGTAGAGGTACTTTGACGACTGGAGTCATTACGGGGCAATAGCACACCGCCGGGCTAATCAGCGCAAAAGCGCACACCTTTTTTGTCTTTGACTAATGCATCTTTTTATTACTACAAAAAAAAAGGAACTTTTTATGCGTCTCAATGCAACGCCTGTTGACTACGTGACAAGCGTGACCGCGTGAAGCGATAGACAAGCAAGCTTAAAATGTTAACACTAAAGAACTACATATACACGCACACATAACCCCCAACGTAGGCCCCATCCGCCCCATAGTACTACGCGCGCCTCATGAAATCACTACACGTTCGTGGAACACTGAGCTTTTGTGTATATTTATTTATTTATTGATTCGAGAAAGGCTAGAAAGTTGTGTGACACTGAAGCCCGCAACTTCCGTAGTTGGTGCGCTAATGTTCAGGTATCTTAACTCATAAATTAAATATAATTATCGATCTGTTTGGAAAATAGGAGCCAGTAGAGTTCAAATGAGTTGACGCTGGGAGATCGCAACCGCCCAGGCCGTTCTATGCTAACGCTACCGCTATCTCTACGATCAAGTACAACGGCTAAAGAGTCTTTCTTGTGCGTCGTATTCTTAAAATGTCGTAAACAACCGACTAACAAGCCGTCTGCTCAGTTCTTCCCCGTCAATTTTATTTCCATGGCTACTAATAATGGTGCGTGTTGTATTGAACAGAAACAGAATCGTCAGGCGGTGTTCCGTTCAAGTGACGACGTGACTGTCATATGATTGTTGCGCGATTGTCCGTCCCATAATAACCCTGTATCAGTCAAGAACTTAAACCATCAGGCCCATCGAGATGGATGTTTGTGTGGGACCAGCGGACGAATAGATGGTTCTTAGCTATCACATGGCATATTATATAACTGCTAATCATCGTGATAGCTGCCGCAAGCCATAGCTCTATTAACAACAATCACTGGTTTAGTGCCAATTCGACGACCAATAGAGTACCATCATGCATTTAAGAGATTTCGTCCACTACGAGAAATTTTGCGGCCGCCTGCACCAGTGATCCTTGCGATTACGTACCGGCCCGGAAGCACTATCACCGACAGTGGAGCGCATTGCCGATTGTATGCGATCTAATTTTTTAATACAGTAAGTATACGTTTTTGCTTTCTGACAGAAGCATATGAAAGTACACTTTCTTCTGACTTCGGTTCCAATGCCGAATAGATGTCCAGCTGGTTTGGTCTGGGGCCACTGGCCTGAAAAATCAGGTGGTTAGCCCAGGTCCCGTTAGTAGCATCCGACAGTATAAAACAGTGTAATCGGCTGGCGATCTGTCTTGACGTAACTTATAACAACGATAGAAGACGAACAAGTTCCACCATCAAACTGGTGGCCGGTGAGAAACTTGATTACAGTTACGTTGACGTCGTGGTTAACTGTTATTACTGCTTAACTTAAACCGACAATGGAGAAAATGAAGAAATTGTGTACCGTCCTTCTGGATGCTACGGCTATTGCTGCTCACCTACATACCACAACAGTAAGCGTTGCGTCAGTTATGTCATCTAGTCACCACTCCTACCCCAACC
The DNA here is from genome assembly GCF_002532875.2 of Varroa jacobsoni. Lineage (NCBI taxonomy): Eukaryota > Metazoa > Arthropoda > Arachnida > Mesostigmata > Varroidae > Varroa > Varroa jacobsoni. Next base: position 13,788 of record NW_019215118.1, on the reverse strand, counting down.
CCCATCTTATCTTCGATGTCATCTTAGACATTAGGCACGATGATGCAGGTATTAGTCATGTGAATTAGTCAATTATATTTGACTTTAGTTCACAACAAATCATCACCGTATGATGAATACTACTCTTGGTTCAGTAAAGCGGTATGAAACTAGGGGATAGTTCAGTAACATGTAGTAGTAGTATTTGCCAACAACGTCGTGTACAATAGGATATTATACGTTGATCAGTTAGCCATATATTTGCATCTACTGCTATACCTACTATCCACGTATGTAACCGTGAGCGCTCAGTGCGACCTACACCTACAAGAAACATTTAGTAAACCTTTAGGACCAGCCATCGCGAACAGCTTGCTTCTTGCTACATTACCAAAAGCGGCAGCAACAGACGAACAAGCAGACCGACCCTGTATCCATGTGACTAGCCGTCTGTGCTTACAGAGTGCTTAACTTAGCAACAGGTCGCCACTTACCGCCGTCGTCATCATCATCATTCTACACACAACAGCATCCGTCCCTGGCTAGGATCAAATGTCGACAAGGCCGTCCGTCTCCCTTTGTGTGTGCGCGTATACATGTATCTGTGTGTCCGTGTACGTCTTTGTGCTTATGTGAATGTGTGCGTGTCTCTATGTGAGGGTGTGAGCGTGTGTCTATGTGCCTGTATGTGCGTGCCTATGCGTGCTTGTACATGTGTGTCCGTGTGCATGTCAAACACCGCTGTGTTATGTTGCGTATGTAGTGCGTTGATCGTTCCGAGCGGGGAGCCTGTTCCAGTTCAGCCTTCCCGCTCACTGATGGCAGACAAGCAGGCAAAGGGTACGATCAAAGCCAACTAACGAGTTAGCTACCCGGCCAAACGGCACCAAATCCCGTTGCTAGCGCCGCTAAAACTGCCGTAGGTCTTACTTGGCGGAACAATAAATTGGCCTTTGGCTTTTCTTATGACAGAGCCAACGTGATCATTACGAGCACTGCAGCTGCCGCCAGCTCCGTTATCGCCTGCGCGAACCGAATGAACCAGCGAACACAGTTGAACAAGCCGAAAACAAAGTCGATGCCGCTTGCCGCGGCTGCCTTCTCGTCGACTTCGCTTCCTCTCCAACGCTACCCCGGTGCCAGGGCCAACAGACCACCTACTGGCGCGGCAGCCGCTATTCCAATTGGTTTAACCCATGGCGCTGCTTTGCCTGCTCTTTCTTCCTTTCTCCCCCTGTTTGCCCCCCAGCGTCTTTTCGTTTAGCCCATAACACTGATGTAGCGGGCGCAACCCGGCCGCAGGTGGCCTTAGTGGCGGACAAAGCACATTATACACAACCGCCTCTTTTTCATGCACATAGAACTTGCCGCTAACAGTACCGATGCTGGCAAAAAGCATAAATTAATTCCTACGGCATAGATGAAACTATACACGTTCCTACAAAGGGTTCACCCCCTGTAGAACGAGCGGCAACCGCACGATCGATGTCGAGCCATTCGCTACGACCTCTAGAACGGGCATTAGAGCTTGTGATTGAGTCTACTATGGGCACGAATCTCGCTGCGTCTGCATACGCAAGCGGCTGAGTTGCAACGTATACGCGAGCTTCGACGTGGAGGAGTGTTGCCGTTGTTTCTGAAGATCAGCTGGTCTCGTCGACACCAGCCGAGCACGGCTACGGTAAAGCAATAGCGGGGATTTCACAAAACTTCGCGACTGGCGAGCTGCGTGTCCCCGTTGGCGTCGACACAGTTGTTGCCATTAAAAATAAAAGTCCTTTCCGTGTTTCGCTCGTTGACACCGTTGGCTTTTCGTTCGTTCGTTCGGCTTATGCCCGTGCGCTTCTGTATTGCTTAGGTATAATAAGCAGTGCTTCGTTCTTTCGATCACATTGCTATCTAAGCCGGCGGCAGTTCGGCTCTATTCTCGTTGAGCTTTGACTCCTGCAGGGACAAGCTATGAGTACCGAATACTAACAGTGTCCAATAATCATACATCAAATAGTATCTCGATAGCGCCTACTATGACTAACGCCGCTATTACATTTATCTTACTATCATTGTTTATTCACACAGGCTACCCTACGCTGTATGTTACAGATAGTCGGCACGGGATAGATGGCCTGGCGTTCGGCAGAACTCAGGGGTTCCTCCTGGTCCGCCGTGGGTCCGTGGCAGCAACGGTATCAGCTGGCATAGTCATTGGTCTTATCTGGTTAGCTAAGGTCCGCTTTCGACTGCGTGGCAGTTGCCGGCTGCTACGGGCGCTGGCGTCTTCAAAATGCCATCGTATCGACAAGACCATGCAGACAAACGAAACGGAGGCAAAATAACGAAAGTTCCAAAGGCGCCTTCAACTCCCCTTTATAGCGGATACTAGCGGCAACGATGACGATCAAGTTAGTGCCGTTGGGGCCTTTCTGGGACGTCGTGTTGACGACGAGGAACGACTACGGAGAGAGATTTTGTCAGGCAGACGGATAAGAGGACGAAGCTAATCTTCACATGTTACCTAAGATGTCTGACAGGAATCACACGTGAGGCGAAGCTGTGATGTAGAAATGACAGTTGCATCACGGCGACAGGCGTAGTCGTGGCTCGTAGCAGCCGTGCTAATGTTACAGTTCTATAAAGTGTTGATAGGCGAGTAAAAAGAGGCAGACTGCGTTTATTGTATTCCCGCCTATTCTGTCGTAGTTCGGGCAAGGCGCCAACACGAACTTCGTATAAAACTTTGTTCATTGCGCCGACCGTGGATGCCGCTATATCGCTGTTCGTTGTACTGTAGCCGTAATGCTCAATGCTGCTGATATTATTATTAAAGTCTGTTAAGCCGATCAACTATAAAGGGAAATATACATTGTTGTGACTGAGGGGACGCTCGGCAGTCGACAGTTAGTTTTGGCCAGGGATTAGCTCGAATACGAGATCTTCGTCTAGAAAAAGCAAAATTGAAAGAAAGTAGTAGGGGCGTCGTTAGTGCTGCTTCCTCGGCGAGCAACGAGCGTCGAACACAGCCGTCAAAAGCTAAATGACAACTAGCGGCTGACGGATGTATAGCCTAGAACGGTAGAACTTACTAGCCGGATAGCTTTGAGCCAGCTCGAACGAATTTGGATAAAGCCGACCGATAAGAGCTAGCATCTTACATGAAAAGTGAATTAACAAATTTTGTATCATGAAAGTGAACGAGTGCTGGTAGCAATCGCCAATGCTGTTCAGCAAGAGCTTGTTGCCTGCGGTAAGGGAAAGCAAAGGGGACGAGATACCGTGTTTTCAACAGAATCCGGTTTGCGTTCTATATATATACACACACACACACATATACGTAATCAAGGACTACTAAGTATTGCTGGCTCTAAAGGATTGCGATGACTCTTTGATAATAGAGAATCGAGATATGGAACTATTACAAGAAGTCTGCGTCTTCCTGCTCCTTCGGCTCGACTACTAAAATCGTTCAATTAATGGGATTAGTTTAAATTATGCAGAAATTAATGAAACAAGCATTTTTCTTAAATGAAGTCACTCGTGCATATATGGGACCACTATTACATAAACCTGTGTACGCAACTTATCTCAATTTAGACTCTCAGGTGTGTCATATTTGTAGCAGAAGTGCTATTAACTGACAGTGCCTATCGGCAAAAATCAATATATTTCTGGACTATGTACGTCTTAATCAACTGTTTTCTTCCGATAAAGACCGTCTGGTAGCGATTAATGTACGTGTGCACCGTTGCGGTTCCGTAATAGTGTGCCTCTTTCTGGGCCCACTCTTGAAGCACGAAGACGCCTGTATCTTCCGTTCCGTCAGAACATAATAAACATGATACATTCAGTATATACTATAAAGGCAAATGAATAAAGGCCATTTATTAATCACTATTTCGAGTATAAATATACTCAAATCTAATACTTTTCGACATATCCTGGGTATTCTGCTTCACTCCACTGCCGCCGCGTCTAGGCGCCGTCGTTACGAAACGTATTTGGCTTGCTTATCGAAAACTACGTCTAACGTAGTATACGAATAGCAGAGACAAAGGCAGGTTATCCAAAAGTGGCATCGAATCCAAGCAGCCTTATTATTTCAAATTGTTTTCGTAGAAGGTATGTGTATATGTCGCCCACCATAATCAGTTCCTGTGGACGTGGCCGGCTCCTTTTGACCTCACGATTATATTATGGTATTCAGCCCGCCGCTTTATGGAAGAACGCGCATCTTTGCTTACCTGAGTGCCGATGCTCTGCGAATACAAAATGGAGTTTGCGTCTAGCGCATCTGACACGAACCTGAACTGAAAAAGGATAGCTCCTCAAAAAGGCATTCGAGTACCGGAATCACCTAGACTGTGTGCGGCACATTGTCTTCGGTGCCAGTTTGTCAATCATACGCATCGATCTTGATCAATGCGCCGTTGTCAATATTTCTCCTCTGAGTTAGTACGAGCTTTGCGACTTCTGTTCTACATGGAGCAGTTCCGATGGGAGTATCCGCATGTGTCCATTCGAATCGTCGCCATACGCCATTGGCAAATTTCACTACGTACGAATCACCAAAGCTTTACGGATGCTATGATAAAATCAGCATTTGAAAAAACCGCAACACCCTTAGAGGGTGGGGAATGCTAAAAAACGGAAGCGCCTGCTAGGGTTCGAAAGCGGGCGCACCGGAAAACGCAGAAGCGGTATTTATGATGAATCGACAGTTGCGTCATCCGCTGAAGCAGGATTCGAGCAGGTAACGCGCTAACAAACGTAAATCCGCTAGACGATGATGTCGGAGACAATACCGCCGCCACACTCACTGCCATCAATTTACTACTAGTTTTCACGATGGCCACCTATAGTAATTGCTAGCGTCCGAGCCGGCGCGCAGTCCACGGGTTGCCTGCTTCCAAGATGATCGAGCGTTTCATTTCGTTATTTTGCTTGTCTGTAGTGGCGCCATAACGAACCTACTTTGGCGGACCGCGAATTGTTCTGAAATTTCACGAACAATACGATAGGCAAATAGGTCCATATACTTACCGGGTATTTGGACGTTTAAGCCGTAGTCCACGCCAACGTTACTGCTATCCTTGGGCACGGAAAAATTGACAAAAAAAAAGGTGCTCGGCCCGCCGAAATAAAGATGCTTCGCTAAAGCTCTAAAATCCTTTAGCTGACGCGTTACGAGCGTTCCTATGCAGTACAACTACTGAAGCAATGTCAGTTTTTGACAAACAGCAGGTCAACTGTCGTCTTACTAGTTCTGTTGTGTGTAATCTCAGTAGAAATACGTTGGTATCCTTCATTTTCATTAGAAGAGATGTTTAGCAATGATTTGTTGCTTTGACATAAGTTTCGTTGTTCTTCATAAAGTTTTTTTTTCGACCGTATTACTTTGACAGCCGCTGTTAGACGCTTTACCAGTATGACGGTAACAATTCGAAGAATCCAGTGATTGTCGTAGGCCCGATGCGAAGTCCCAATGTACGTTCTATCGTGTGCCGCGTCATATTCTTCATTGCTAACTATGTCCATTATGAAGCTGTATGGAACAATCCTGAAATTTTACTAGAAGCAAGGTTTCGAGTCAGTTGGGCAACAGAAAATACTACGACAACTTTCAATCACAACAGGTACAATGGGACCAATCAATGGGTGTAGAATGATTGGTACTGAATTTTCGTCGTTACCGGCGTAAATCATGGAACACGTTTGTGTTAGATGAACGATACGACCATCTACCAGTTGGTCCCTAGTTCTAAGCACGCATCTCAGTTCTCTTTCTTGTTGTGTGTCGGTTTGCCGAGTTGGCCTGCAGCGAGGTCCACGTAACGATGGCAGAGGTTGTTCCCTTTGCCTTCGCACACCTGCCTATTTAATTAGCACTAGTTACTATATAGTGTTTTTGAGAACTTCTTTTTTCGTTTACTTTCAAAATCCCTACATATGCGCCGTCAATCTAAACCTGCAGTAGTACCGATCGTTCGCCAAGCCAGATCGCAAGCGGCTGAATAAGCGTTGACTATAGACTGCCAGCTCCGCGATTAGCAATCTGCTCGCCAGCCGATCTCAGCGCTAGGGCAAACAGTCAACATTGGACACTACTGAACTAGGGAGAGAAAGAGTGCGGAACGACACAAATAGATAGCAAACGTCAATAGGTTGCCAGGAGAAAGACCTGTAGATAAATTGCTTTTCTTCACTATCCCTTTATAATATATAGGCGGCGACGGAAGCGGAATACCGTCATGGACAAATAACTGTAATGAAAACAACATCAAAATTCTACTAGATGGTCAGCCTGGATTCAATAGTTTCACCGTTGTCAGAACTATAGGAGCAGCCGTTCTGTCGAACTGAACGACGCGACGTAACGGTCCGACAACACAACGGCAGAGATTGTCCTTTAGCAGGAAACAGACAAAGCCGCTAATGCAAATGGAGCGCCATTGGATCGTAACTTTACATGAACATTAGCAGCACAAATAGATATACCAAATGGAATAAAACCATGGCCAGCGGACAAATCCCGTCGGAATAAGCACGGTCTACGGCCTGCTGCGTTCGCACAGTTTGCAAGCTCATTGGACCTTTGTTGCTAGAACAAAGAAGATTATAGGATAAGTAAAAAGTTGTCGGTTATACCATCGAAACAACTAGTATGGCCGACGATGTTGCCGTGTAGGCGGCATCATCCCCAGATGCGTGGACTGAACAACTATAAGCAAGATAGATTCGGCCGATAGATATGACTGCAAACAAGCACGCTTTCTTCTAACCGGAGTGTTCAACGGAGGAACGCGAAAGGTAACCAACAAACTAGCGATCAATATGGTCGTTTTTGCATGCTAAACCAGTCGATCGGCTAGAGTCGCGTTCTAGCGCTCGAGCAGCAGCAACAACAACGACGGCAACGTTAAACTACTGCTGCAAATGGCCGGTCGAAAGGAACTTTCGATCAACCTAAGCGCTTTCCCCCGCTCCATTCCGTACCTGTCCTCCAGTCTCCCTCGAGAGAGTCTCGTGAACATTAATTGCGACGCTGCAGATGCTACTGCGTCTATTTAATGCTGGTTCTCGCCTTCGTGCTCTATTTTCCGTAGTGCAACTGGCAATGGCGTTTCTGCTGGCGTTGGGCTGCCAAACTAATCGGTGGCGGAGATTTCCAACAGGTAGTAAAATAATCGCGCGAAATAGAACCTATTCGATTCGAGATTATGCCTGCGACCGCTATGCCGTTGCCGCCTATGACGACAAAGACGAATCTTTGGCCGTAACGATCTTAGGGCCATGTGCGGACGGGCAGCGTTAGACGCCATAGAGTCTACCGCCAGTATCGGTCTGAATTCTTATAGATGCATTCGACACAGACAGAGGAGTAGCGCTGGCCGACATACAGCGCACTGATGAGTATCGAGCATCAAAAGTTTAACGTGACACTCTGCCGAACATATGGTATAGGCGTTTACGTGTGGTCAGTAGAGCGACAGGTACCTGCAAGGAACTCGTACATGCATATATTGGCCCAAAGTGTCTATGTATCCAGAAAATTGTATTTTTCGACCCGATCAACGAATCGTTGCGCGAAAAGACGGAGGAACAACGCCCTCGATGAAATGCAGATCCTGCTGCTACTGCTGTTCCAGCCCTTGACGAATGATAGATGTTGCGTTATATAGGTGGAAAAAGTTAAGGATTTCATGTCTAATTCTCTTTTCAACGATAGAAATAGGCATTTCCTTCAAACGAGTAGGCTTGCGTAGGCTAATCGAGTATACGAAAATCCTAACACGGTAGCAGTAGCAGCAGAGGATAATGTCTGACATTATCGTCACATTCAAGTTAGTACTATGAGCCGAACGACAGCTTGCAACAAAAAAAAAACGAAAAATGAAATCAAGTAGAACTCAGAGGAAGTTAAATTCTCAGACTCACCGTTTGAAGCTGACTATATGTGCCCTGTGGTAATAATCTACATAACAAAACAAATGCACTTGTTAGCCAGGTCTGTCCTTTACATTATACTCAAATGTTGTCCTAGATGCAGGACGTGTATTAATTACCCTTAGGCAAATGTCTGCTAGCAGTAGCCACATGTCTGCCTGGAATAGTTTCGAAAAAAACCATGTTTACTATATTATGTAGAGAGAGATCTGCTCGTTCGTGAAAAACACAGTTAGCTTTTGGCCTCTGCATTTGTCAGTCAGAACAGTCACTTTAACCGTTAACATTACCCACAACCTGTTCACTGCCTAGATTCATAGAGTAATATATATATATATATGTCTTACGAAGTAAATGAGAACATTTTTGGTTATAGAAAACTCAACAGAAGCTTTATTCTGGTCTTGTATCGGTTCATGCTTTATGGATTTTTGTTGTTGCATCATGCACACATCTGTGTACAATCTGTATCATCTACACGTACTCTTTCTATATATATATATATATATATATATAGAATCATTTTATAATAATTATAGTTATTATCTATATTACAATATAATAACATTAACAGGTATATTCATTGTTGTCACGTCAATATTATTAAAATTATCGTCATCATCATTACCATTCTCTGTAATATAATTATTAATAATGAAATATAATTGTATGTATATATCAGCGTCTGCGTAGTAATTACCGTCACGCGCTTACAGAAAGGATAAACCCAGTTCCTATGCTCTTGCCGCCGCCATGTCTTGCTTGAGCATGTTGTGTACGTTATTGGCTCTCGCTTTTCTTTCTTGGCGTAACAGTTATATGTCTTTCTTGGCAAATTTACATGTACATCTATGATATAAATATGTATAACGTATAAAATGCTTGTATCAAAAATATATGGATTCTAGTCCGAATGCACAAATCTGTGTACGTGTGAAGGTATGTATTTGTATCAGGCGTTCACTAGCGGAATTAGAAATCAAATTTTGTTTGGGGGCTTTATGCCTCCTAGATTGTCTCTTTTGTTATACCAACGCTATTGCCAACATGGTTGTGTGATGGTTGAATGAAGACCATATATATATATATATATATATATATATATATATATAGACAAAAGGGGATTCTGCTCTGCTCAAAATTTCTGTTTAGCCTACAACTCGACCATATGTGCACCTTCGCTCAACTAAGTTTTCTTGCAAATAAATAGGTGTGTTTGTGTGGGATTGTGCAGTTAAATCTGGGTAAAAAATGAACAGTTTTTCTTCATTCATCACCAACTTCAACCCCAGCTTTTGCATCGTTGAACTGTAATAGTAATAACAAACTTTTCCTCAGTCGTGTATTGTATAAATCTAGACTCTCAATGAATATTTGAAACAGCTTTCTCTTATATATTCCCCTTGCATGTCTACTGTTTTATAATGTATATGTAGTTAACATAAAAACCTTGTATAGTCATATGCGGAGCTTGAAAGATGAGAATTAACAGTAGCTGAATGAGCTTGAAAAAGAAACAAGACCTCAAGATATTTCTAGAAATATTCATAAGCCAATTTGGCTACGTGGGGAGCCTGACAAGTGTATACTCCGCATTGTCTATAAGGGGTCCTGACAACGTTCGGGTACGACTAACATTTCTCCCTAGCTGAGCCTTATCGAGGAGGCAGTGAGAGGCAGCCAGCGAAAAAGTTTGGAAATTAGACTGGATTCAACGACGAAGCTGTAAATGTATGCTACCAACAACAGGTTGAGTCGCTGGTCGGACAAGCTAAATACCACGCAAGGTCTTGATTTGTTGATTTTCTCGCTTATGAGAACGTTTTGGCCTTTCCCGACGGCCTGGTTGGCAGAGGTTCCCTTATGAACGAAATAACGCAAACTTATCGACGTCTCTCTGGAGAACGGGAGGAGCTTAAGTGAGACAGGCCAAAAGTGAAATTCTCGTTGCTTTTTTTCATTTTATTGTAGGTAAATTGTTGTTATTGTTATCAGTTAAATAGATAGAACGAAGGAAGAAAAGACATAATGAAAAAGGTGTATAATAAATAACAAAATACACTGATAACGTTCACACAACGAAAGATCGAGACGATATCACAAGGAAGAGAAAGTGTACGAACAGATAACAACCTTTCAGCCGAAGAAAGTCACGCTGATGTAGTAGGCGATCAGTACGAAAATCAGGTACGTGTACAGACGGACAAGGCCTTCTGCTGGATAGCGTTCACAGCAGTAATGAGTTCCAATATTTAGTAAAGAACAAACACACACAATACATATATATGTAATAAAGGTAGATATATAAGGCTATTACAGTGGAGTGCGATATCTCAAAACACGAGCACAGTATTACGCTTATTAGAACCTTTTCTATTTACTGTTTATAGAATATGAAACAGAGAGATAAAGCCCAAAAAAAAATCGACGTACAACTATGTGGTTGTTTGCCCGTAACGGATTATTATAATAAGCCTAGATTTATTAGACTCTACCGAAGGTTTTCAGAAGTTTTAGTTTGTTTTGTGGAACTCCACAATCGATACGAAAGCTAGTTAGAAATTTGTTACGGTACACTAGGCTTCGGTTAAATTCGAAATACACTGTGGACATTTGTTTCTTGGATGTGGTAAACATTAAACCATGGGAAAGACGGGTAGGCCGATCAACGATAGGCACGGAGCCATTTTTCAGGGTAAGCTGTTTTGGAAAAAAAAAGTAAACGTAATGAGTGGGTTGCCTATAGAGGAACGGATACATTAGAACCTGCTTGTTTTTCTAGCGATTTTTATAGCTGTCTGTCGCAGTCGAGAACGTCAATCGACAGATGAAGATACGTTTCAAGATGCTAATCTACACTTTTGGTTATAGGCAGATGCATCGGTAGTTGCAGGGCAAGCAAATTATTGAAGACGCACATAGACGACTCTGATGCGTTTCTTTGTCCACAACTTTCGGTCTTCAGCCGTCGATCTAGGCAACGAGAAAGTTCGGATCGTTTAGGTGAAAGATGTTGAAAATAGATTAACTCGGATATCTTTGGCTAGGCAGGCGTTTGACAGCACAGATGAGACCAACAAACCGCCAAACAAAAAAAAAAAACGTAGCCAGCGATAAAGAACGAACTTCACAATGTCAGGTAAATCTATCTGGTACCATACAGGCGTCTAGAATCACATTGAATTGAGTGACTAAGTTTCTCAGGCGCCCTGTATTTTCTTCACAGAAATTTTTGAATCATTGCATTCATATCCTCGGTTTTTTTTTTGTTTTTGTCCTCGTTTCAGTTTTTATTCTTTTAGTTTTATAATCGCAGTGGCGTTTATGACAACGTGACAAGTTTTGGACGATTCGGTCTGTCGGCTTGTTTTGTTGTGTTTGTACATTGTATATTTCATCATTGCTCCCGATGTTTATGCTCACTACTGATGTGATTTAATTGGTCCTTGCCTGTTTTTTTTATATATATATATATATTATTACTAGCGAGGGATTCCTATATATTTCTGTATATATATATAAATGTATGTTAACGGACCACAGTCTCTCTCTCTCTCTCTCCCTCTCGCTTTCGCTCTCTCTCTCTCTCTCTCTCAGTATTTGTCATTTAAAGTCATGCATATTTAACCATTTCATTTCGACCTCTCTAGTTCAATAATAAATACAAGCCTGGCAGACATCGGAAGAGAAGCGTAACAGCGTACAGCCATAGTGACAATATTAGTAACAAAGTTCTTGTATGAACGTCCTCTTTAATCAATTTTCGAAACGGCTAGAGAGAATCATCTGTAGGTCAATATTATTATCAGTGATTATTAATCAAGCCATTGAACAACAGTCGGCATGGTCTGAGGTCGGTCTGGCGTCCATTTCATCGCTACTATATCCATATTAGCTGATGGTACTATCTTAACGATTAAATCATTGTGGCCAAACTGAATATATATGAAGTCAAGAACCTCGTATGAATTAAATTAACCGATTCGAACTGAGGAGCGAACAGGAGTCTTGGCGTTAGGTTAGTGACTCATTGCCTTTCGGAATATCACTCACTCGTATACTTCAGATATGCGAAACTCTATTCGAATTTGGCAGCGTTCTACCGTCATTGTTTAGATCATCTACTAGTGTTTCTAGTTATGTTGTCTACCTTATCATGCTCGCAATTTTTCTCATCTATTGTATAGTATGAATCGATAGGTGTTTGTTTGACTGAGTCGTCCGATAGTGGTCTTCCTCTGTCGGCCCCTCTGTCGTTCGTCCGAATCAGAATAAATACACACACACACGTTCGAGCGCCTACTTATAGACTCGAGACTTGTTGCCCGACAATGGTGGACAACAAGAAACGACGGAACAGCTCCGACACGATGACAGTATGTCGAACAATTATAAACGATCGAAACCTATCGTAGCTTGAAAATTTCAGAGCAGTTTCCAGTTGATCTGTAATGATATTCGAGTGTGTTTGTCGTGCAAGGAAGATGCGAGCTAGTCCTGTGTTTAACCACCCTTTTCTTTAGAGACTATTAGTTAGCACTTACGTTCCCCGCGAACCCTCGTAATCACGCCAGTATATTGCCATTGGTACGAAGCATGATGGATCGACGATACGAAACGTAAGTCATAGAACACTCAATCTCATCGCGCCTAAAACTCGACGCAAACGGCAGCCATGTTGGTTTAGGAGACAAGCTGCAACAGCAAAATACGTAGCCCACTGCTAGACGCCCCTTCTAACTTGTAACAGTCAAAATGCAACCACGCGCTACCAAAATGAAAGCTGGATAAGGGTGGAAACCTCTGCACGGTTGGGCCGTCTTTCCCCCGAGATCTGACCGAGACTGACTGAGAACACGTCGCTATCGGTTTCCATTTCACCGTCGTCATCTCATTAATATTATTATTAATAATATATTATTATTATTACTGTTATTAATATTATGATTATATGTAACATTGTCACCAACGTGTTGGCTATGCCCGAAGGTCAGCTGAGTTTTGAGTACATTATTCTTTAGGAGCTAGTTTGAAGCGGGCCCGGCAGTCAGCACACACATCTTATGGAGGCTAAAAGCTAAAAAAATGCCATTTTCAGGGCGGCAGGTGGCTCTGCAAGGCATGGCGTCTAAGCTTGACGAATTAGGTTTTGTCAAGATGACATCGTAAACGTTCAAAAGCCACACGATGCTTCACGACTAAGTCCACCGTCTAAAAATGTAAGTCATAAGGGTTTCGCGCGACACAATTGTATGAGAAACATTGTCGGCCACACTGTACGGACGTCGGCTACCCGATACTTGGCTATTTCTCCGTTACAGACTAGAGGTCCAGCCGGTCAGATCTAGGGAAAGAATAAATTTGTTTTCGAAAGCAGTCTGTCTTGGGACGTTACATCAAAACACAAATAAATTTTATAGTACTACCCCATTTGTTAGCGCCAGATTACTGCGCATCACTACGTATCGCTTGTTGGCTTGCCACTGATGATACCTCATCTCTTAACGTCCTATCCATCCAGCTTGCTACGCACAATTTTCTGCTTAAATGAAAAACATAGGTAATAATAATAGTAACCGTCATCACCGACGCCATGGATCGTGCGTCCATTATTATTTAACAATGACATAGTTGAAGTTAATCTGTACTGTCTCATCAGTTTTCAACGTTAATAAAAGATAGCAGGGGACTGTCTTTTTACAAAGTCAGGGATTTGAGAAGGCGTACGGCTAGGCCATTGATGCCAGCAGTGAAAAGGTCACCGCGAACCTTATCCCGGACGCCACCCTAGTGGACGCCGCCTTTTGAATCTGTGTACACTTTACATGCCTTTAATACATACTATTACTACAGAAGGTCATAGCCATTTGA
>NW_019215117.1:0-26598 GCF_002532875.2 Varroa jacobsoni | reverse complement strand
ATATATATATATATATATATATATATAGGGGCATCCGAAAACTATACATACACAGTCTAAATGATTATAAGCTTGTAATTGATAGTTATTAAATTGCAAAGGTAGCTGTATAAAAAAAAAAACAACTTTTCCCCTTACCGCGGACGTTTAAATTTATTTTTTGTCAATACGTTGCTTGTAACGGTAGGCTTTCGATTTACAAACCTAACAAACGTTTCATTCGGTGTTTTCGGCATTTTTGTTCAACGGCAGTCTTTTCTCAACGAAAACCCTCTGGCGCTGTCGGTTTTCTAGTAGAGACTTTTCCTTAATGTATTCCCACAACATCCATTAGCACTAGATAAGGGGAATGGGCAAGGTACTCTATGGGATACCCATCAACATGTGCTGTTGTCTTGCGATGATGGCAATACAGTTCTCCGTCGTCACCAATATCCTTCCAAATGCAATCATTATAAAACAGATTCGTCCATTAAACTCAGGTAATTGGCACCAGCCATTGTATTTACAAACAAGTGGTCCATCCAGAATCAGTTACACGCGCCTCAGAGGCTATTACCAACGCCATCTTTCACATAGCTCTGATACAAATTCGTCCTGATTTTTGTTTCTGCCAAACTGCCACGCTGACTTCTACTGCTGAATGTCGTCTCTAACGCTCCCCAGATGTCACTAATAACTCCGGCAATTGTTTCTCCATTAGACTGCCGTCCTCGATATGGAGCCGTTTCCACCGAACTATCGTTGACATTTTCTACTCCTAGGAACCTCTTGACTGACGCAAATGGCGACTGCTATCGCTATGAGTCTACGGACAACTTACTTCGGTTTTCCACAGCTAGTACCCGTACGTTAGCTAAGTAGCGCGATGTTTCTGCTACACTCTTGTTAGCATCGTTTTAAAGTGGGTAAACGCAGTGTATGTTCGTGTTCTTGGATGAGAGCCACTTGGGAGTATCGGCAAATTTAACAAAGAAGAAAACGTGATTGAGTTCCTGGTTGTAGAACGCTGTTTCCACTGCAGTCGAGCTCGTTGAGGAACTGAGTCACTTACGATTAGCCTATTGTATAGAAAGCGATATTATGAGTGCAATAGTTTTATCGGAAGGGATCACCTAGTGTGATAAGTGTAGTAATAATGAGACAAGTATTACATCGGTAGACCCGTAATTTCCATGAAGCTGATATTTACTAATATGTCCGATTACTTTAGTGCTTATAGCCATTACAAAGCAATAAACGAGCTAGCGAGCTTCCGGTTTTGCTCTATTTAGAATTTTTACTACGTAAACGGCTATCATTATAAGCCTCTTTATTAGTGTCGAACAGAACTTACAATTGTATACCCCTATCGTCGTAAACCCCTTTACTGGGGTGAAAGGTCTTATAAGGCTAGAAGCGTAGTGTGTTCAATACGGCCAAAGATTATTTACAGAACAAAGAAGGAAAAATGCGTCAGCTTCATGAAAAATAACTTTTGGATAGAAGGTAAAATTATTAGTAAAATAAAAATAGTATATAGAAGAAAGCCATAATTAATGGAAAGCTTTGTTCTAAAAATTACAATGTTGGTTCAACGATGGTTACCTTAGGATCTACCCGTATGATCCCGCATTTGGAATGGCAAGTTCTCTAATGTAGCATATTTATATATGTGCATCTGTATACAGGCACGTTTCGTACTGCCATTAACAAGATGTTTCACCATATTATTATACCTTCTTTCCGAATCTGTTTTCGCCTGTTCTTTCGACTACAGAGGCACCCTAGCCTCAGAACTGCGCGACTACTCAGAAGAGAAGTGTTGAAGCAATACAAGGGCAGTGACAACTACGTTCGCCCCATCAGCTTCTAGAATAACGTGTATTAACCTGTGGCTGATTAAACTTAGCGCAAAGTTTCTCTGGGATTTATCAGGTTTCTTGTCTATAGGATCAGCCCAAATAAGATCTATTTCGCTACGGTAAAGAAACCCAACTCGTTCAAAGCCCTCAGGCGTTCCAGTTTTTTTTTTCTAGATTTTCAAGCATAGTAAATAAATGGCCGAGTTTTGTTAAAAAGACATTAGTGCATGGCACGGTTTGGCAACCTGAAAATGATTTGTTACACGAACTAAGCAGAAAGGACGATGTGTAGGTTTTGCCAGCATTTACTGGGTTTTTGGGACAGGATTCGAAGGGCAATATAACGTTCAATAATATTCTAGAGTATAGACGTTCTAGACAGTTGGATGGATAATTATACATGAAATGTCTTTGAAGAAGGCATAAGGATGTTTAGCCAAAGATTAACGATATTATGGAAACTTTCCGTAATTCATTCAGCAACTTACGGGGCTTTCTTGGTTCGTTTCATATTGTACGGCAATAGTTACTCTTTTTGGTATACACAAAATGGAAGAGTGTTTTAAGAGTTGATGGTAAAAAGGGTTTGTCTATTGAGATTCTGTAAGTAGTTGCTTTTTGTTGTAAACGTATAGAATTGTCCACTATTCCTTACTACTGCTACTATTTATCATTATCTCTCTGTAGTACCAATGAATATTGGAAACGATAAATAATAACAAAAACTCATGAATACTTATCGTTATCATACATACATACATCATTTTTATAATATACAATCCATCCATATTTTAATTTGCTTCTATCAGTCCAAGAGCTTAGGTAAAATGAGAACGTGTTTTCATAGATTAACTTCTTAACTTGAAATTAATTATAATATAATAATAATTTTTTAACAATAGAAATTAAATATTTGAGACTAAAAGTATTATAAACTGTTTTATATTAGAACATAGCATCAACATTTTAACTATCATTTAAATATATACAAGTATAATTACTGTAGAAGTCTAAACGGGCCCACCGGGCTTGAGCCCCCGCAATCACCCATATCGACGCTTTAACAAGTAAAATACAACTAAAAAAAAAAAAAAAAACATACTTGTTAATGGCTCGCTTAACTACTTGGATAGTTATATCTTCATATAAAAGTAAATACATATTCCCATTATAACAAAACAGTTGAAATAGGATTCATGCACATAAAGGCATATATGATTAGATAAACCATATGAGTGTGCTAGCGCTCCATTGAAATTTTCACCGAAAATAAAAAAATTTCACAAGAATCACATAACTATTGTCTTTTGACGTCACACATGAGGCTGATGAAATAAAAATTGAAGGACACACAACGAAGACCTAAAAAGGCACATGACGAGGTCGCCCCATTTAACTCGATTATGTCTTAACTAATTCTTCACCGTCGATCAAGCACGCACAAGACCGTACGGTTTGCATCGTATTTTTACATATATATATATATATATGTAATAAGGCGGACGTCTCGTTTGCGTACTATTCCCGCGGAGAAATCAGATAAGGGCCCCGGTAAGCTAGCCACTCTTGTCTGCCTCTGGAATCTTCTTCTGCGAGTCGTAACAACCCCCATATAACAGCCCGATGAGGACGACGTGTGAACTTGTTAAAAGTCATTTCAGTATCGAGTGGGACAGCCTTGGCTAGTTTACGTTCAAATCAGTTATAAGTTGAAGATCTTGCCAAAATTCTAGGCGGCAATGGTGAAAAGTGTAGCTGGGACGCATTATGCTCGGTTGAATTAAATATTAAGCATGTTTTGATCGCGAAATGACCTCGTATATATGTTGCCAATTGTCCAGGTGATAGGGTAGTGCTAACCTATTAAACTTGGAGCATGAGGGGTGATCTAGGTTCGGAATCGATTGCGGCTACACCGCGTTTCGTGATAGAAAAAAGCCGTAACGTGAAATTATACCCTACTGAACTACCTGACAGGGAACACGAAACATGTATTATACGTTACGAATTGTCTGCTATGCCATATCAGACAAGAAATAGACGTAACTTATGAATATGAAGGTCACTATATAATATTGTTTCTATTCGTAGCCCAAAGTGAAAAATTAGGATCAGGGTAAATGGTTAAAGATTAGGATAGCCTTTCAGAGTTGGCTCTGTTAATTTGAAATTAGTCAGCTATCACACAGCGCACCGTGTTGGTTTTCGGGGGGGACGGACGACGACGGACGAACCTCTATTTTGTCGTTGGTGGTACAGTTAACTCTATCATATTAGTACTAAACACGGTATGATATTTTTACGTTGGCTTGAACTTACGAAAAGCGATTTTAATAAAAGATGTGTGTGAAAGTAGTCGTTACAACATTGATTCTAACTCATGTATTTATATGTAATCTAAGAGATACGCGTATTTAGTACCTTTGTTTTGGATGTGACTGCATACAACCAAGCTGAGTCTTCATTCTATAGCCTTCAAGGACTTCACTCAACATTGTATTCTTATTAAATAAATAGGTAGTTATCTTCGAGAAGCTGGCGTTTCCCTAGTTGTGTGCGCGCACTATAAGGCCGGTGACTTCTCGTCTTTGTATACTAATTTCATCTCAAGGTCAAAGCAGGGTTCTGACCAACCATACATTTCAGTAATCCCATCACGTTAAGGAAGACGAGAATAGCGACTTCCGGTACTAAACGGAAGCAAGGCTTGCATGTGGTGTCCCTGTTAGGGCTAGGAGGACGTCAGCTGTAGAATACAAGGTACATACATATGCAAGGTATACTACCCCAGAAACAGTATAGCTTTACAGATTTAAAATAGATATGATTCTGCTATTCTATATGGGATTTTATCCAATTTCCCTCTGTATGGGTGCGTGTACATAGCTACTCTAATACGAGGCAAATAGACAGACAACCGCTTCATTTGAAGCCGTTGTTGGAAAGATGTCATCACAAGTTTTTCTTGTCTTTGAAGTCCAGACGTTGATAAAATCTAGCTCTATGGTAACCTTTCGCGCGATAACAAACGACGGATAGTTGCTTTTAGGCACATATAGAATACAGCTTATATTTGCTCAGGCGACTTTCTTTTCATCCATTGAACCTCCGTGTCTCGAACTGCCGGGACGATGTTCGTCGCAATCGACTTGACCGCCTCTGTCAGTAAGGCAAGGGCATTGTTTATGCTCTCATAATTCACAATGAAATCATACATGTACTGTCTGTGAATACGTATACATAGCCCTAGGCAAATTTACGAAGCTGTAAGGCATGCCTTACAGCCCCTTACGAAGGCCTAGCTAAATAGCTCTATCGGCCATAGCTGTTGCAAATGCGCCATAAAATTACTATTAGTAGGTTATTGTGACGCATTTGACCGTATGTGGGAAATTACTAGCTTTTAATAAACTTCTTCCTTTTTACATAGAAGGTATTTTACTATGATACTTTCATTAATTCGTCAGATGTTCGGCAACAGGACATATTGGTCGCTTTTAGTGGCAATCAGAAGGTGCTCCACATGTGAAGAAAGCTTGAACCTGTATTGGGTCTGATCATCACGGGCCATCCGTTCAGGGATCTATGCGTAAGTACTACGTTTGATTGTGAACAGTATGTTGAGGTGTCTTTTACTGAACAATTTGCGGCTCAGGTCAAGCTGAATCCATACGTATATCTTATATAAGCAGATTTTTAGAAATTGGTCGCTTCTTTGAAAACCTACTTTTATCCACGAACATGTTTGTCCTCAATCATTATTTTATGGGCTAATCGGTCTACATAACATATGATGCTGTTCATTTACGAGAACTACTCACAAGTAATTTTCCTGCTTCGAGGGATTCTTGAAAGAGCCTTTGACACGGTAATGAATACCCTAAATACCCTATTCTACACATCTCCTTGTACTCTTACCAAAACCTCGGAAAAGATACTCAGTAAATGCTGTGTCGTCTAGTTACATTGTCTGCCTGTAGAATACGTGAAGCATTTGTGCTAATCAAGGTTCATAATTGTATAACAGAACGCATCAGACAAGCATTATTAGTAAGTGTTGCCGTCGTTTCTCTCTTCGAATACGGCAATACGCTTATTTAAGATGAAGCTTACATCAAACGCCCGGTATTGCATCAGCTTATCTGGGAGAAGCTTGGTACAGCTCAATTATGTACGGTAGACGAGATGAAGCCTGCGTTTTTTAAGAGAGCACTGGACCTACAGACGTCCTACCAAAATCGCTACACGTACTTGTCAGCGGACGCGTCGCGATTTGTTGAAAATCCGATGCGCTCGAAATTTACTCGCGTACGCTAACAAATTGTATCATGAGTTTGTGTTCGAAATGGCGACGAGTTTTTATCTAAAATTATTAAAAATAGTCAAGTTATTGTAAGGGCCCGTTGGTCCAGGGTTTGCTGTGGCTCGTCCTTGCAAGCCGCTTTTAGGCCTAGAAAATGTTGGCTGCGTTTCGTTTTTTTTGTTTTTAGTTGTCTCAGTTTTGCACTGTGAATTTGCGCTTTTTTCTCCAAACTGCCAATGGAACATTTTTCCTTTGGACACTCATCTGAAATTATGATTTTAGCTACGGGTCTCGAGGTCTTAGCTTATACTAACTGGTCGTGCGACTAGTTTTATAAACTTGTACAAATGATGAAAATTCGTATTCGGCATAATGTTTCTTGATTCCTCATGAGATAACGTTGGTGATGTGAAATTCCGACACTACGTTTAGTTCTAGCTTTTTAATCGTTAAAGACTGATGTAAATGCACCCAGCTGTTCCAACCGTTCTTTCGTCCTAATAGTGTCCTAAGAATTGGACCTCGTAAAATCGACCAAGAAAACTGTTGGGTCATTCGCCTGCTGCTGTCGTTGTACCTAAAGCTGTAACTAAATCTGCCGGAAGCGAGGCACGATTATTCGAAGGCCCCAACTAATGAAGTGGTATACATATAATCTCAGCTTTAAACGACGAGCAAAGAAGGATTTTTATGAATAAGATTTTATTATATATTTCGTCTTTTTCTGATCATTTAATGTGCTAATGGAGAAGAATTTACGTCTCAGAATTAGATAAATAATTACCTACTGATGGCGTGTATCGTGTATATATGGAATAAATCGGAAAACTCGCTGAAGGTCGCTTATCCTAGTCAAAGCTTAAAAAATCCTTTAAAGTATTGGTTCGCCTTGTGAAGATCTTATGCACGTTATTTAACACAAACATTGCCATAGAATACTTCTAAACGAGCAGAGGTATTTGATAGAGTCATTATTTTGCCAAGACAACGCAAGTACCAGGTCTTGACAACTACGTTGTATCTTGCACTGTGCTTACCGGCCGTGTGTCTGCATCACTGTAAATCAATATAAATTTATCAATCTGCATATAAATTATACGGCATATTGTACCGCGGTGTTTTTTCATACTCTGACGGTACTATCAGTTCATATTTATCTCGATAGTATTTGATTCTTTGAATGTACTTTTCCTATTTCGATGGCGGGTCTAGCCAAATTTTACAAAATGAGGTTTTCTAGCATGAATATTCTGTATGGAGGACGAAACGCTAAAAAATAATTTTGGTCACGACGTTAGGGTCGGGTAACGGCGAACAAATGAATGCCACGTAATTACGACATTTTTGAGGGAAGAAGCAAGTTGAAGTAACGGTGCGCTTGACTGTTCCGCTTTGTTCCATTATACTACCTCATTATTACTAAGAGCTGAAGAAAAGAGATCGAATCGAGTCGAACAAATAGTTTAATTTAGGAATATAGATGTAAATAGATTATTTTAAAGGTGTTGGTTTATGTCGTAAAAAAAATTCGCCAATTTCCATAGCATTCTATTTATAGTAAAATAATTAATGGGCACGTCTGTATCTACGTGTTTTATTCTGTGAACGGGTTCTATATACAACAAACAAAAGACTTCAGCTTGGAACTATAGCGAACAATTTGGATAACGAAATTGACTGCAATCAACTTTGTGGTAAACAATTGCGTTTATAATTAGTGACCAATTGACATATTTCGTAATAACGGTCATCCGTATCTACTCTGTACTGTTAACAAAATATAGCCCTATGCAGAGATTCTCATTACTTTACTGATTCGACGTAGTTAATCGTCTGCAGATATCTTTGAAATACATACAAACAGAGGTAAAGGAACCCCCCAAGTAACCTTTCCTTCCTCGCAAAATGTTTAAAAGCTCGGGCCAGTCCAGCTTTCACATAGCGAACTTAGTACACGTCTAATTGGTTTTCCTAGCTAGAAAAAAAGGGTAGATGGCAAAATGATGAAGGTGCAACAGCTTATGTTGGTCATGACGCCTCTTTCAGTTTTAGTGGGCTTCACTACAATCCAGAATTCTGTCTGGGCTTTCTCCCAGAGTCCGATTTCTTCTGGGGTGCACTAACTATATCACAAAGCGAATCGCGCAGCGGCCGCCCCGTGACACATTGTGAAACTAATAAGCTAAGCGGGTACCCTGCAAAGCTCTGCGAAAGACTAACGCCTTGCGAAGGATACCGCTGCATGAGGTAACGGACGAAGTCGACCGGACCTCGCAATGGATTTTGCGTTGTCGCGGCTTCATGATCGCTAGCCTGAATCCGCTGGGCTACTTTAGCAGTGTACGCGGGATTTGCCACGGAATGAAACACTGTCGGCGCCGAAGATTCTGGAGCAACTGGAGCCAAATATGGCACGTATTGGTAGTAGATATGCGAAGGTTGGGGCTGAGGTTGCTGGATCACGGTAACAGCTGCAGGCCGAGCGGGGTCAACAGGAGCTGCTGCCTCGTAGACGACTTGGGAGGGTGACATGTGGTAGACTGAAGGCGGTAACACGTAACCCCGGTATCCGCCCAGATGTAAGAACAAGGACGTTTGATAATTGGCGGACGAGGGTCTCGTGGAATGTGGCGCCTTCTGCAGAGCGCCATAACTCCCATACATCGAATACGACGAAGCGTAGGAGGGATGTTGCCTATCTTCGGAGGAAACTTGGGCTGCTGGAACAGCGTTCCTCTCACTGGCTGATTCTAGATCTAACGTAAATTTTTTCTGCGACTGTGGCACATATGGGCTTATTGGTAAAGGAGTCAAAGATTTTCCATTACTCGCATTAGATGCTTCTCCCTCAATTGACAACGGCAAACGGCTACCACGAAATCCGGAGAAAATGAACTCCTTGGCGGTAACTGCAACATCTGACCTAACCTTATTCAAAAGGTCGTTCCCGGACGCCAGCATAATAACCACTAAACACACAAGAACGTATTGCAGAGCGTATCGACTGTGAAAAAGTCGTGTCATGATGTTCACGACATGGGCCGCGTAATGTGTGATTACTGATCGACAGATGCTGATTTCAACTAGCATGAAGCGTCGCTTCAGTGCGCTGAGGCCACACAGTGGTTACCCTGGCGCTTCACCCAAATGGGGATCGCACGCGCCGTGACGTTCGGGTAACTATTAACAGGGCAAGAGAGTGATCGCATAAAATGAGCCAGATTGCGAATGTCCCCCGGAGGATCTAATGGTAGCGTGTGTCAGCCCTAAGCATGCTAACTGCGGCGTATCGTCGACGATGGCGGAAATCCCCGAAATACTAATAATCATAGGGGCACTATAGGGGCTATTCAATAAAACGCTTTTTTTTTTTTTCTATTTTTTTGAAGTGTTACTAATCTTGTGGTTTTCAGCCCTGCAACTCTAACCGCTTGCAGCACTTGCCAGTGTGACTACCTTCGATTAGCCTTACCGGCTCTCACGTATCATCAGCGGATTGGATCCATTGTTAACACGCAAGTTTATAATAATCCAGTATATGTTACCAGAGGAGGGGAGACAATTACAGTAACCTTGTCTTTTATCTAACTAGACAATAAATGGAAGTTGAGCTAGGATATTTCCACCTGAGTGGTTTGATATTGCCAACAACGTATTGTAGCGTTGATCAGAATCCCAAGCATAATACTTATGATATCAACTTCGAAATAAACTTGCCCTCAAATTATCACAGATCCTATTTTGAGTAACTTCAGATGAAAAAAGCAATGAGCAAACAAATGCGAGCCAAGGGCTTGGCATTGATACAGAGGACATAGATGGTTATATTCTAGGGTGGGAGCAAATGAGATAAACTTGGGTAGGCTTTAATGCTGCGAGTAATTACGGAATGTCTTTTTACGACCATTTAAGACATATTATACTTATAGGCAGTCTAGTTTGATCCTGGTTTGGTTTTAAGAACGACGTATACGATATGCAGCGTCTAAAAATATCAACAACGTTAGGAAAAATAACACAGTAACCATAGATATCCTTG
Organism: Varroa jacobsoni; assembly: GCF_002532875.2. Lineage (NCBI taxonomy): Eukaryota > Metazoa > Arthropoda > Arachnida > Mesostigmata > Varroidae > Varroa > Varroa jacobsoni. The sequence goes on along the minus strand of NW_019215117.1, from coordinate 16,412 downwards.
GAATAAAGATGGATATAAGCATTTTTAGCGAACTGGATTATTTCGATGATAGGCAACACTTATTATATAGTAGCATACAGTAGATGGTAGGAAAGAACCCGGAAAGAGACAAAAAAATTTTGAATAAAGTTTTATACAGTGTACAGCAGTCTACAATAAGCTGGCGGGAACGTTCGAACGCGTTGCATGCGTTTTCTTTTGTGATAGTTTTGCTGTAGATGACTGGTCCTGGAACGGTGACAATGCCTTAGTTCACGCCAAAAGCTCGCTAGTGATACGCTTGTTCAGATACGTGTATAAAGATCAGACTGACATATTGACCACCTTGTTACTTTTCTCTTGTCTCCAATTGCAGCTCCACGCTTAATTCGAAAGCAGCTCAACTTGTAACAGCAGGGTTGAGCTGATAGCAGATGATCTTAATAAATTACAAAAGTACCTGATATGTTTTTCTGCCCTTAGGTTAGATAAAAATGATCAATTCTAGTTGATAAAGTTCAATATGAATATGGAATGAGATAGTAAATGTCAGCTTGTGGTCAAGGTCGGTTTATCGACTGTAGTTATTAGGCGTATTAGAATTTTCAATGGTACACACGAAAGCAAGCTATAAGCCGTGGAATAAGGCTACCCTAGCTATTTTCAATCGTCCTGTAATGACCTCTCTCCGATAAGACTAACGAAGATAAGATGATTATCTTATCGCTAGTCTTATACCTATTTTCTCTAAAAAAGAATTACATAAACTTATTGCTATGTATTATCATAGCATGTAAGCGCAACCCTTGCATCCTGCAGGTCTCTACCAAATACATTTTTCGTCACAGCCCCGTAAACCTAATAATAGGTAGAGCTCCGGCAAGAAGCATCTTACTGGATTTGATGCTCTATTTAATAGAAGATCATTCCAATGGCTTGTTTATATAAGAAGAATAGCTAGCAACGCTAAAATAAAAACATTCAATTTACAATAAGAGTTAAAGCCACATTGTAATTTCAGTATTGCAGCATACGGAAAAAAAATGTGCGTCCCATCTAGACTATCTGCAATCAGTCAAACATTTACCCATCGCTTAAGGTGGGTTAAGAATGACCCCAATGTATGTATATACTAACATAAATTATTTTTTAAAGCGAATTTGTTCTTGGGATTTACTTCAAATCTGACATAATAAGTATTTAAAAATCAAGTTGGCTTCTGCTTTTGTTTATTATATGCAAGATAATGCTAAAGTCGTGTCGACCTAATAGTTAATTGCCAACAATCCCACTGCAAATTGCATCGATTGACCCTTTCATAGAATCATTGTATACGTTCCCTAGATACGTCTCAGTACGATAAACCAAACATAAAAACAAAGATGTTAATGTGAAATTAAGTAGCAGTGAGATTTGCTGAATTTATAGGGGTCGATAAGATCATTTGGGACGGGATCCAGGTTCCGTTGGATCCTGACGATAAGAGCAACGCTTACGCTATATATAACGGTAATTTTGTGTGATAACCATAATTATAACTATCATAATAATCGCTTATAGTAACTTGATCAAAAAGTAACTGCCAAAAACATCTCGCATCACGCTTTATTAAGAGCCAATCGATGGACGCTCAGACAAACGATGAGCAGCACCCGAGTTCATTTGACGTCAACGTGCCATACGTCGTAAGATTCCGCTGTAATGCCAACGAGGCGCTTACTCAGTACGAGGTACTTACTGATATGCTTACTTAGCAGCCCGGGTTTGTTGGAACAAAAAAGACAGATTGTCCACCAACAGTTTTTTCGCTTTTATGTAGTTGGATATTAGTAAGGCGTATGATTGATATCCATCCATCGAGGGGCAAGATCGTGATACTCAGTCAATTGATTCATCCCGTATATTACTAATACTGCCAAGTTTCGGCTAACAATCCACCGTAACTTGCCACTGTTATCACAAAGGTGGTGACACAATGTATAATGTGAGTAAATGGAGAGTGTCTTCATTTAGCCTCTACCGTAAGTCATGAAACAAACGATTCGTCAGCTCCTCAGCCCCGATGACCGGAGTGTTTTCCAGATGAATCGCAATCGGATCGCGTACAGTTAGCAGATGTATCCTTTGTCTATTTCATATCTCGTACGGGCATGATGCATGAAAGTATTTTGCAATAGCTTAGATCTGTTCGCGTTCCGAGCTGAGCTATCGGATCATACCGTTTCTGGCTGAGGAGCGCTATCGTGCTTCCGCGGCTTCGTATTATCCGACGGCGTGGAAAGTATTATTCACTTCATATATTCGTACATTATGTATGGTTCAAAAAGTATGAGCCATTTTTAAGTGGATTGCTTTACTTCATTCCCTCGTTCCTCGTGCCACAGAAATATCAAGAGGGACCAATAGTGTGCTTCGATTTTGTATCGCACAACTTCTTCAGAATATTTTCCATAATTACCTACGGTATATTATATAATTAATAATAATTAACGTAGTTAATTCATGTTGCAGTCATTCAGCAACGGGCGTAACAAACGAGGTAGGTATTGATATTTAATCGGCAGTCCAGTGCATTAGGTACGCGGTGATTCTATCTGTGACGACATGGGGTCTGTGGGTTTGATCTTTATTGTTGACTTTGATGGCGAGGAATATGTTAAACGGCAAGGATTTTTTCAAGGAGAAATATCTGAGGTTGTCGCAGTATCCTCAACCTAGCTGTGATGCTAGATGGGACGCCGTTCTCTTCGCACGGAAAGCTCAAATTAGTAGAAAAGCAGACTTGCGGGAAATCGCTGGAGTCGTTAAAGCGAGTGACTGCGGAGACTATGACGTGGAGCTCAGAGACACGGGAACGTCGCCTCTGGACCTGTTTAAGCGAAAAGCGCCACCCTCAAGCTGAATTTAAGCCCCCCAAAGTAGTTATACTCAGGCCACACTCTGACAGTAGGGTAGTATTTCGTAATCAGCGTACAAAAGCCTTTTACAGCATTGAAGTAGCCTTTAGCTGTGCGCAGTTATTAAAGAGTTCGAACTTTGATTCCGAGTATTAGGATCTAGTTTAGATAATTCACCATGTTTTAGAAATGGCGACGATCAACTGCAGTATTGATTTTGCTAATTCGTTTCTATTATCTAGGCTAGTCTATCGAATCCTATTAGTAAATCATAATCTCATACAGATACATGCTAGATCATGCGCGGGCCGATACGTAGTTCCTATGATTGCCATACATCATCTTGACTATCTGCATTATCACAAGAGATGATTTACATAGATAATGTTTTATGTATGTTTTTTTATGATCTATTTGAAATGTACAACGAGTACGGACATTACCACTTTGCCATTATGCATTCGCCTTTGCTTTCTTCGGAGTTAGTTACGATGTTCTCAAGTAGCGCTACGAGACTTTCCCGAGGGCTCAACGCAACTTCTCAGCTCTGTGACTCGTAAACTCGAGTGATTCGAAGCGAAGTAACTTCTTTCGAATCTAGCTTTTAAGATATAGCCGTCCGCATGCATTGCTCGAAAAAAGTCACTAGAGCGTTGTGTAAACGCTTAAAGGAATGCTGAAGTGTACGCTAGTTATAAATGTCTTAGTGACAGGGGTTCAAGATCGACAAAATGTTAAATCAGTTAGGAATCTTTCGTATCACAGGGCTACTATAAAGTATTTAAATGCAACGCGCCTAATTAACTAATTTTAGCTTTAATTTTCTCGCCTACGAGAGAATAAACAGTTCTGCAACGAAATCAATTCATATAAAAAAAAAAAACAATCTGTGACGCATGAGTGATAAATGAGGCTCGGACAGGACCTGTTTCTTACGGCCACTCTGGGGGAGCTCTTTTTGGCAGTTTATAGTCAGCGGGGTGATTTTTTCGGTCAAAATATTATAGTCAATTTCTGCAGAGGGGTAGTAAGCGACGACCGTGCACCATCGGTAGCAGCTGGACGTTTTTTTTGTGTGAAATAGACCAAACAAATTTTGATATTAAAGTCGGTAACTTCTGTGAATTAGTTATCCTGATAAGCTAACTGGCAATTAGACGTTATCATATAGAGCATATTTAATCAGTGTTTTATACTTTACGTCCGCTATTGCCACCGACCATTGCTGTAAATGTCCAATTTTTTCCAGCACGAAAATAAATTGGTTTTGAACTTCGACCGTTTTAGGTCGTGTCGCTGCCCAGCAAACATACCGGACGCAAGCACACACTATGGAGGAGTAGCTAGCAGTACACGGAAATCTTAGAGCGATACACTTCTAGCAGTTTCTCTCAGAAAGATAGGGGCCGAAAACGTTTAATACGACAGCAGTTCAAATTTAAATCAAAATACTTTTTTAGACCACTCAAGCCTCATTTCGGAAACCAAATTGCTAACTGTTTAAGTTATCGTAGCGCTTTTTCCCGCGTTCATCCTCAACTTCAAAGTACATTTGAGATATATAATATAAAAGTAGTGAAAATAAATAGATGTTTCGAGTACGGCTGGCTCCAAGTACGAAATAAAGTGTGTCTACGCCCGGTTTCAAACCTAGACCAAACGCGTCCCTACGTTTAGTAGGCATATTTGTTATCATTGTACAGTCATCGCGACAGTATAGGAGTTCCCAGTAACGACGGTTAAATATTAGAAGAGCTGACTACAAGCTGTATAACTAATGTGGCGTTAACAGGGGCGTACCTATTACATCATTAAGTAGAAGTTATTGCCTTTATTCCCCAATGGGTCGCGATATTACCTTAGACATCTTTTGTAGAAAGAGAGAATACTAGATGACATAACCATATAAGACATGATTTCTATTTAAAGCACGTTTATTTTATAAAGCTTGGTATTTAATGTGCGCTGCAAGTTTCAGTGCACGTCACACTGCTCACGATTGGAAATGGAGGTACTCCAGGAAGGTATACTAAATTGGTATACTAATTATCTTCAAGGGACTATAAAAGATTTTAAAGTAAGTAGAGTGGAAATCTATCAAAGAAACTCACTCATCTATAGATGTTTATCGTTAGTCCAATGACTTAGCCGTCAGGCTGATTTATGTTTTCATTATTTGTAGAACATTTTACCTTTAAGGTCGGTACTCAGGGGAATTACATGAGAACTGCCAACGGTTTCGTTTAATTAACAAAAATTAAACAAAGCTTGTATTCGTGCTGATTTTTTGTTACTCTCTAATCATATGATTGCTTGCTTTATACACAATTGAATTCAGCTACTATCCGCTAGGAGAACACCCTTCGTTTTACATCTTCATTTGATTTTGCTTTCTTACTACGGAAAACTAACACGTACTTATTACTGCTGTTACGACTACAATATTTCCTGTTCATAATCTTCTAGACGAGATCTTCTTTAATAACTTTTCGGATTTCTGGTTTGTACCTCCAGTGGCTTCATAACTTTAGGCTTTGCTCATCTCTTCTTCAGACTTTTACCTTCTTCTTGTCCTGCTCGCCCACTTCCTCATTTTTCGACGACACCGTTGAAGCAACTGGTGTCGCCGACAGATCAACCGCTGTTTTCAGTCGTTCAGCCCTCGCTACAGCAGCAGTTCCTACTGAAGGCAAAGTCAGTGAGGACGATACAGAGTTCGTTGTCGATGCAGCTGCATATCCTCCAGCTGCGTTTCCATAACCACGTCGTCCTACGCTACCGACTTCACCCAGACCGCCACTGCCTTCATAGGCGCCTCTTCCATAGCCACTTGCTCCGCCAAGAATTCCAACAGTACCGCCATAGTCGTCACCGCCATAGCTCCCGCCTTTTCCATCGTAATCCTTGGCTCCGAAACCATCTGCATTGCTGTAACGCCCGCCTCCGTAACTGCCTAGCGAATTCTCGAAGCTTCCGCTGTGACCATCCGCACCGCCGTAGCGCGCGCTTTCGAAGCTTCCCGTACGGTATCCTCCAACATCCCCACGGTAACCTGCGTCACCGAATCCACCTGCGCCTCCATAACTTCCACTGTCGTAGCTAGCACTTCCAAAACTGCTGCCATCGCCGTAACCCCCGCCCCCACTGTAACCTGCTCCGTAGCCGCTAGCTCCATAGGCACCCAGAGCGCCCCCATAACTACCGGCACCTCCACCGCCTCGGTAACCTCCGGTAACTCGGACCGTTGCCACACCAGCGGTTACTGCGGCGACCATGAGGCACTTCATGGTGATGATGTTGATAAGTTGATGATTTTCGTGTAACTACTAAGCACTGGTGTGAATTAACGAAAAGACGGATTTCTCGACGAGGAGAGCTGTTGCAGGCTTCTGCGAAAGCTGTAGCGCAAAATCCAAGTGCTAGGGGCGTTCGAGAAGGCTCTGGGCAATGATCTAGTGATGATAAAAACGATGAGCTTCCCAAGCTGAAGGAAAGAAAAAGTGCTTGAGTGATGATTAATATAATGCCTTAAGTTCCCAAATAGAGCCCGTAAACTGTTCCAAGAGAACAGAAATGTAACCCGTCGCGTTTCTAGTGACAAACTGATCTGTGCTCCATTGATCGTGACCGACAAGTTAATCGGGAGTCCGCCTTTTATATTAGGCACGAATAACAAAAAATCGAGACGTGAACTGATGTTACTTAACGGGACCGGCGTCGGTTTTATAGTCTGCTGAGAACAACGTGAACAGGAGCGGGCAGCAGGTGAAGGGGAATGCTGGCCGGTTCAATATCACCGAATAGAACCGAATTCAATAGGAGACGTTATTCTGTCCGTCACTACAGAACAGTTACAGAAAGCTTGCGCCCTGAAGTCACGCTGAGGTTACATGTCATGGCGCGGCGTTACGCTCCAAACCCTACGACTCCGATGAAGAAACCCTGTGCGTTCGTCGGTGTTAGCCTGTGCGCACTGCGATTGAATTCGCCGTTGATCAAATGGTTCCATGCTACACAACAAAAAAACTAGACGCAAGAGACGCGACAAGCTATGAGGCGCGTCGCAGTTTGCCTCCGCCTGTAAAGCTCGTTGAGCTAACGGGGTGCCGCTATTGATGCTGGTCGGGCTACGGCGTAAATTTGTGTACATGCTAGATTAACCGAGCTCTCCGTTTGGATGGCAGCCAGTGATGCTGGTGGAAGTGATATTTGGCTTCTATTTTGTGTTAGATGGGGTACTAGCAGTAAAGAAGTCGGTCGTCTGCTTGGTGGTGCTTGTTTATTTTTCAGTTTCCACGCATCAGAATTGCTTTGATTTAACAACCGTTGCGTGAGAATGTCGTTAGCCATAGAATCAATCATTCTTCATTCAAGCTTTTCACGCATCGCCACGTTGCGGTTGTTTGGTGTCATAGAAACCGTTTGTTTTTCGATATCGACGTTCGCTAATGGTGGTAAATATTTTGGGGTTTGGCGGCCTTCTGCCCTGCCCATTTTATGTGCCTCGATTACTTCGCAAAAAATGTCTAACTTATTAATGGCCAAGTCATTTTTGGAAATTTGTCAATGTGGCAAGGTGTATAGTAAGTTAATTTAGTTATTGTGCGCTATTTTTGCTTAATGCAAAGCGAAATTCTGCACGAAAATAACGGCTAAAGCTGTCTTCTGCACGCAAAAGGTTAGCTTGGAAAATCTTGTTGTGTATATGTTCACTTGTTATCAATTTGTTCACGGTTTCCCAGATTCTAACTTACAGACGGGCCTTCATAAAATCATTTGAAGACTGTTCCTCATAGCTTCACCCTGTAGTGGCACAACCCTAGTGGTAGTGAAACCCTCAACTTTAGCCCCAGGGGCCAAAGTAAACAAAACAAGTAAACATCCTGAATTCTATATTTAGTACTGCTATAGTTAAGAATAAGTTTGAGAATACAGTAAACTCAAACAGAACAGCCCCTTGCGGTGTTTCGGATTGCGATCTGGTCGAATCTGCTAAAAAACGTACTCACAGCTTCTACACCCAAGCTAATACGTAACTGTTCAATGTCGCAGATATTACTTCCGTCAATGCGCCTTATCTAACATCAGTAACCTAGTTACAATCTCTACCTCAGAACGCGTTAGCAGTAATTTGGGAACGGTGTCTTTAAGCGTTTGTTTCGTATAACAAAACGGTCCATTTTTTAGTATTTGTTACTTGAGTAACGCAACAGACAGATAAAATTCTAGTATAGAAACTCCTCAGCGCCGTTATTGCCACTGTAATATATTAAACCCGCGGCTAACTGTCGAATTATCCGGGCCAACTTATCCGATCATAGAGACAGTATGCGAACTTTGGCGTGTGGCCAAGCAGAGCTGATCAGCAACAGGGCTGGGTCTCTCACCTGGTCGAATTATGAAAATTTCTGAAGAATGATGTGCTGCTTTGATTATTCGATGGCTTCATTGACTGGATGAAGGAAATAAAATTTTAATTATAGGCCAAAAAGGCCGGATTCAGGCTGATCCCATGAATTTCAGCCGAGTAATGATAATGAGACAATAATAATGAGAAAATGGGTGCATTTATAGGACTTTCAATGGGTTTGAAGCCGTTTAAAAGAGAAAATTACTCGATAAATAAATAGTTTGATTTCATTCTCTTTACGCAGCAGGGGGGGGGGGGGGTCTATTGTTTAACAGTCTGCATTGGGCGCGTAACGACGAAGACGGCGTTCAACAGTCCGCTACTCGTCCGCGTGATCGCAATATTTTTAAAAAGTGCCGCTAAAACAAGTGGTTGACCCACTTCGCCATAATGACAGGTAACTAGATGCATTGTGACCTTAGGTGTGCTAAATATGTCTCCGAGCCGAATTGGGTGTTAATAACTGCTAGGTTGTTTTTTAGAGGGGTGAAAAATAGATAGTATTGGGATAAACGAAAAACAACTGCCAAGATAGACTGTAATATTTGCTACCCGTTCGATCGGAAATAACAACTCTTCTGCCAACGGGAAGAATCCTTCCTTTATATGATTCGTCAGCGAATGACATGGTGAGCTTGCAAATGAACAGATGCAAATACTATTAACAAGAAATCAATTTATGTTTTACCAGACTTCTTTTTTGCTGGTGAAGTATTATTCTAAAAAATTTCACACAGTCTTTGGAAGGATACTAAGCCTATGGCCTGCATAAAGGAATAGGCTTCGAAACGATCCCGCACCGAACCGCTTCTGGTGGATCGACTAGCGTCATAGCTGACCCTGCCACCAACACTGAAGCTGTGCTGTACACTGCTTTAGGGAAAAGGGAGTACTAGCGTAACTGTCTATGCAGGCACAAAGGAACCGTTTGAATTTGGCGGATATTTAAAACAGCTTTTTGGAAAGCGCGATATTGGACAACCTACATATGGTTTGGGCATCGTTGATATGAGTCGGCATATACCAGTGATCGCACGCTTCAAGGAAACGTTCCATCTCTTATAGATTATGATATAAAACAGTATATGATGAACAGGAATGAGGAATTTAGAACGAGAGACTTTACTCTCTTTCTGCAACGCTATTGGATTTGATTTTCGAACTGTTTTTTTTTTATACTTTCAAATCATAACAACTGAAACGTTGTTTTTTGTTGAGCTGCAATACTAAAGTGCTGATAGGGTTTATTTCCTAGGTCAATATGAATATCGATGAAGCATATGACCCTCAAACCCAGGCGAAGTTGTAAATTTGTCACACTCTTGATATTAAGAACCAAGGAGTTATACGTTATTAAGATCGTACTCTAAAACTGGGTGTCGGTTGTCTATTGTAAAACACCTGCTTTTATCATAAGTTTGGTCATTTAAGTAAGTTTTTAAGTTTGCGTCTATCTCGCATGAGGAAGCGTTCGAGAACGCAAGATAAATATTCGTCTCCGATGGTTTTAACCAAATGAGACACAACGAGTTCTTCGTTAAGTGGGTTTTGATTTCAGCTCCAATACAGAGCGCTAGACGGCCACTCTTCTTTAACCGGATCGATAATATTTAACTATATAATTCGTCACCACTTAGCTCGCTTTTACCTGCCGACCTCTCACTGGTCGATCCTCACAATTTTCGAAACTAACCATTGATAGGCCGGCACGCAAATCCTTCGAAAACGCGAGCCCTCAAGAACAGCCTTTTTACCTTAACTGTCGAGGGGTATCTGAATTATCCGAGTAGCATCCTAATCCCTTGTTTTTTTTATTTACTGTTCTGGCTGTAATCCATAGAGCGTTTAAGCGCGTTTCGTGTGCAGGTTGTACAGGCCTGCGACGTTGGTTTTCAATACACATACGCTGCTATTCAAAAGGGACTAAGCGAAACAGGTCATCGTTTGCAGTAAAACTTAGTAAGTATCTTCATTCTTCGAAGCGTCGTAATATGTTCTCATGTATTAATTTAAATTGTCACACAGCTCTGCCAAGCACAGCGATGCGGTTATCTATAAATTGAACATAGATAAACACTTAGCTAGGTGAGGCTGAAGACGAATACGTTCTGTGGCCATCAATGGGCCAAAAATAATATAATAGTATATGTTACTAAATGTCTCCTATATATATGTAAATATAGTAAAAACCCTCAAGTAGTGAAGCAAGCTATTGAGCATACCTGTAAGTACCAAGGCTTAACTTAAGGTGTGACTATCATCGATGCAGATGAGTAACGAGCACTATACACGCAAGTACTATTATGTACCGTTATTTCATTAAAGGTTCGCTTTCAATTGCTATCCACTTAAAGCTCTATTGAAAAATTGTTTCCTTCGATTCGTGATTTACAAATCACAAATGAGAGCTTTATACGCTTTAGTAGTCTGACGGTGCGTAATCCCACAGAGAGTGGATTCACTCACTCCAAAATGCTCTGAAAATCGTGCTTTTGAACCTTAACGGAACTTTTCGACTTTGTTAAGCGAAGCCGACCCATACCCGCGTGCGATACGACATGTTCAATGAGTAGGCGTACTCTATGTTCACGTTGAGTTTGGCCCCGATCAGGTCTTATTTATGTCGCGAGCAACATTTCGGCTTAGTTTGATAAATTACTCGCTTCTATGTTGATTTACAGATATCAGGCAATGAGTAAGTTAGAGGTTACGCCAATGCGTTTGCGAGCGGCTAGATTTTGCAATACGATAGTAATATTAATAATAATTGGATATTTTATAGCTGCCTTAATTATAAGGAAGCGCTATTTTTCAACGAGATATTTGTTACAATTAACAATATCGCACATAAACTAATTACGTGTATACAAGTTTGCCCCTGATATTAGAAAGGCCTATTTTTCAATTAAATTTTCAGTGAAAACGTTTTGTCTACAACGTTAATGGAAAACACCGCGGACATTCCCGTAGTGTTGTAGGGAAATCTCTATGTATGTCAGTGACACTTAGGCAAACGTGGTGGTCGAAGTTCGAATCCGGGCGTGAGCACACTCTGTTTGCCTTTTGACAAAAATCAGCTAACTGACGCAATGCTAAACAATAGTAGACGTTTATTTTTATCGTATGTACAAATTGCTAGGTAGTTGTTATACCTCGTAATTGGTAATTGATCTGTAGACTGTGGTTACACGATTCGTGCAATCTTGGAATAAAAAGCAGTTCTTCTACTATACGACGAAGAAACACATCAGAGTAGAGCGATGCACGCAACTTCAAGTTATGACTCTATCATTTGTCCCGCCTGCACAGTATAACGACCAGTCTTTTTTATACTGTCAATCGTTGTTTTAATCGAATTAGATTGTAGCTAAAAATCGGACTATAGTGAACTAACTAAGCAGACGACGACGACGACGACGACGACGACGATGATTATGCCAATATGTTAAAACAATACAGACTCCAAGTTCTATGTCCAATGTTACTTAAGATCGTTAGCTTCTTTTAACGTGAAGCGAACCGTGTGTGCTTTCGGTTTCGAACCTAAACCGCGTCATGTTGAAGTCTGAGTTTTAGTAGGGAGACGCCCTACGATCAAACCATTACGGGGACATGCTTTAGCGATGCATGTCACTGGTCGCGATTGGCTCCCTTTAGAGAACTAGAGGCCTCTACAGATTCGGAAGTTGCCGAGCGCGAACTGGTGGTGCATTTATTGTCTAAGTATTAATTGCCTACCTTTTTGTAAAAGTCGTCTATACAAAGTGTTTAATATGTTTAATAACAAAGAACCTGTCGGTGCAAAATGGGTTTGCTGAAATGGGACCTATTAGAGCGATGTATGTTTAGCTAATCATTACATTACTTGATAGGATTTTTTGTCGGATTTATTTATTTATCAACTGTAACGTTTAGTCCCTGTATTGGCTTAGCATAGTCTGTCTACGAATCAGTTCAGGGTTATTTTCAAATAATAAAAAAGGATTTTTTTTTACGCTGTAGTCTTTTAAGTGCCTTCTAGTTGCACGTGTAAATTTATAAGAATGATAGTACTGATAATAACTTGTACCAGGCGTACACAATACCAATCGATTCCATTGCTATGAAATAGTCATAAACATACGCCGAATGATTTAGTATAAAGAAATTAGTTTCATTTCGATACCTTTATGCTTACGTTTCATAAATTAACAAGCGCGGACTTCTACCTTTCTCGTAGGGAGTGTCACTACTTGATCGAGCTTTCGAGCTAGAATCGCCATCGATCTTTGAGATGCCGTCGCCTTACTGATACGTGAGACTATCGGATGACCTCTTTTCTTTTTTCACGTTTGTGTTTATGACCATTTGCTTTGCTCTCCCGAAGCACATCCGTCGAACGTCAACGCTAGCGGTTCTGCTTACTGGTATAACATGAAGATAATTATTTACTACAAGCAGCTAAAATGTTTACACTGCGTAGCGGATATAGGCCAAGAAGAGATCATTGGTCTACTGGCGTCAGCTTCATTATAACGCCCATACTATTACAGATACAAAAAGGAGAACCAGGAGAACGCCCGCTTTTCGTCCAGATAATGAACGTGGCCAATGCTTGCGAACAGCTTAAATGAAACGGGCGCAGGTCTCACCAGCTAGAATGAGCAAACGGCCTCGGGACATACTACGAAATATTGAAAGTCGAATTAGGCAGCAATAAGGCTGGTTATTTTTAGCGTTTCATCTACAATGAAAAATTCCGTCATTGTCAGGGTGACATGCTTTTTGTCAGACAGGGTTTTGGCATAAGCTGAGCATGTTCAGCAGAGCGTTCACATTAATAAAAGGAGTAAAATGGAATAATTCAGTGTCGTTTATATTCTTGGCAACACCAAACTGGCTGCACACCGGCGGTATAAATGATTATTTCCAGATATTCGAGAGGATTTATGGAAGTTCAGGCCGATGCTTAAATAAAAGATATTTAAATCTGATAATACATCAAATCGTTTTATAAATATTTGATACAGATAATTAAGCTTGCTATGAAGCTATTCAACGAGTACGTACCATGGTTCCAGCAACGATGGAACGCCTCTGTACAGGTATATAAAAAAATTCATACCAGTGGCGACATCTGTGTGTAGTATTTTGAAACACTTCCATTTCTCGTAGCAATATGATTTTTGTCCGTATTATGCTTGCATTGGCCTATTAGGACTTCGACTGACAGCTGACGTCGAAATGACTACAGATTTGTGCCTGAATAAATTTGTCATCATTGTCAGTGTTGAAATTGTGGTCTTTATTCTGTGCGCCTTAAATTCAATATTTTCTCATCTTGTATAAAATGAATATTATTATTTTTTTTTATTATTATTTTTTTTTTATTATTATTATTAGTCGGCTCTCTTATGATACAATGACGCCAAGCTGACGCTGCTATTGATGCTACTTGAATTTCTTCGAATGGGAAGTGCCTATAAAGGAAATCTAAAGGGAATAAAGGGAGTTCGTCGATGTGAAAACGGTATCAATACGCAGATCATGGCAAAGTATACACCAAATCAGAGTTCGATGTTACAACCATTTCTATTATTTGTTGCTATCGAACAGTGAGTCATACAAGTTTGTACTACGTGATGGGATGTCACTCGCACGTCTATATATAATATTGCAGTTTTTTTTTTTAAAAGAAAGAAGAAAATTTTTATATCTATTGCTTTATTGTTCCTATGTGACAAATTCGAAATCATTGCTTGTGAGTTTACGCTGCATCCAACCGTTTTTCCGTTAGCGTACCATTCTTCTATCTTATGTGTATGAAAAAGCATATACATATCTATTATTAAGACTATTTTTTTTTGATACAATGTCTACTACCATAGGAATTTCTCTTCTTTTGGGTAAACTAGTAACGGCTTTTATTATTATCATTATTATTATTGCAGAAACCGCGTTTTGACACAATTCCATAGTCGCTGTCGTATCTGATTAGCTACTTCCGCATATTTCTAGCAATTTCCGCAATTCCTACTTCTGTCCATTGAACGGGGACATTAAAGCTTTTATTGAAAATATTCTATTATATACATTGCCTCTCACTTTGGTCTACGGTTTTATATATAAAACATACATAAATATACACATATAGTGTAAATAAACAGTTACAACAAGCTAACTATCTTATCGGGTTTGAGTAACAGTAGGGCGTTCTGGCAAATGTTAATTAACTAGGACGATCGGCGAGAGGAAGTGGCTTCTAGAGATTCCCGGCTATGCCTTATTAACTCGCTTATACCAGATGCCTGACATAACGACTCCTAATAGAATTTCGACATGAGAACCAACGAGGTCCGATACGAACAATTCGGTATCTAACGAAGACACGGAAAGTTCCCTGTTCGACCTTTTACGCTCGAGTGTCCCTGTTTGGCAGTTCTTCTACGAGTTTTATTGTTTTCGGAGAACTTTGGCATCGACCTCGTCGAATATCTGTTGCCTTGCGCAGAGTATTTTCAGCCCAGGAGCCTAAAACTCGTTCATTGCGTCCTGTCGCTGAACCTTTTCAACAATATTTGATTTACGAAACCGACGTAACTAGGTCAAACTTTTTTTATTTGGCTATATACGTCATGTTGGATTCAGTCATCTTGTCAAATCATAGATAAATAGTACAGTAACACGTGAAAAAATACGCTAAAACCATAGGGGTTCCTGAGTTATTGCTACAGGTTTCACTTGAAAATAGCGCAATTCAATCGATAAATATTATATATATATATATATATATATATATATCGAATAGATTAAAGATGCTGAGGATGATAAGCGAATCTCAACCTAAATTTAAGGGACAGGTAACCTCTCTATGAACAATTATCACATATCTAAATTACAGTAGTGTGCTTTAACTTATATTGTCCAGTGCTTAACTACATAAGCCAGATAACTCCGGCAAATTTTTCTCAATTAGAAGTGCAGCATACGCACACATGCTTAGTCGTATAACTTTATCTGGGCGTTTTTTAACTACAAGGTTTTATCGGTTATAGGTTGGGTCAAGATACGTAAACAGTGCATCTCTTTCATGTTGTGCCATTCATTTGTACTTCAAATAAGAAAACGGCAGGCACCCTTTAGTCGGGCACTACTTTACACGGACTTTGCAGTGAACGTTTGGGTTTTGTGTTATAATAGGAATAACCAGAAAACGCCTAGTCACATCAAATCTTTTCATTGTCATCAGATCAAACAAAGGCTATTGATTTTTGATGTGTGGATCTTGAGAGACCTGGTTCTTTTCGGGCTGAAATTATAGGTCTAAGGTGTTCGTAATATGTTCAACTATATTGATCTCACGAACAAAAATAGTGCTTTTGGTCATTTTCGAAGGATCATGTGCTCTGTGAAATGGGTAGGTGGGCCATTTAAGTATACTATACTGTCGAACATATATGCCTGCTAAATTTCAAAGCACGAAAACCTTACAGGTCTCATTTGCCAGGTAACGAAATGTTATTTGTCCTGTTAGTTCTACGCGAAAAAGTTAGCTATACGAGTTTATAGCAGACTTATAGCAGAGTTCACTGGACCTAGTCTGATGATCACAAGAAAAAGAGGGATAGTTACAGATACCGGGGCATGCGGTTTTCAGTTTTCGACCTGACGCCGCAATATATATGAAACTGTCTGTTTCCTAATATTCACCACTATAGGCGAAGTATATGAAGAGCATAACGATGCTGAAACACTTTTAAGATAATTATACACATTTAATCCATAAGTAAATTATATGTACATATTACCAGGCTATACATAAGAAAACAAAATGTTTACATATTCGTGTTCGAAAATCAAACGTTCGCCGTCGACGTAACGGCTTGTAACGTACGATTCCATCTGTGTTATTTATTAAATATTTATCGAGGACACTTTTATGCGATGTTCGAGTAGACGAGTAAGCTGTCGAACGGCTCCCAAAATGAAAACGTTTAACACCTCTCTAACTACCTAACCTTAGTCAGAAAAAAAATAAGATAAAACTGTACTAATTATATTCAAGTAACTAGCTGAAGGTGACTGGGGAAGGAGCAAATACGCTTTCGTAAACTTTGAATGCTCCTTTTTTGCTATAGTTCCGGTAC
>NW_019215116.1:0-26613 GCF_002532875.2 Varroa jacobsoni | reverse complement strand
TATATATACTATTACTACTACTAGTATATGAATTACAAAGATCCGCGTTTAAATAAAGAAAAATTACAAAAAATATCCAATTTAAAGCATCCAATATGGTGGGACTGCGTTCTACCAGAGGACAGGAGCTCTGTTTCCTAAGAATTAAAGATTCATTGTTTAGTGAAATGGGTCGAAATTTACGATTAATCTCTCCTATACAGTATATTTTATATTATATAGTATATTTTATACATAAGATATGAATCTTATTAGCATGTCCTCTGACCTGGGTTAGTCACCGCGTTTCATTCGCCTAGCTACGTAGAAACTCTGTTGTCAATGCTCAGTAGCTTTGCCATTTATATAATAGCATGTCCGACCGGAAAATTTCATCAGCCAATCTCTTTTCCCTATCATTCATATGGTGCACTGTGAGACATGCGTTTTAGCACGGGCGTATGGCGCGCCCACCGAAGCGAGCTTGTTGTAGATTGATAGCGAGAAACATAAGGAAACAACGTCGTGATCGGTGTCACACGTACTGAAGAATAAAGAGCTGGCATATTTCCTACATCCAATTTCATTTTGTCTGTCTACGTGAAGTGTCAACGACAGCCACGGAGCATGAGGCAAAGTCGAAACATCTACGCGACCTGTCAGAACTAAGGTTTTCGCGACCCGAATTATTGCCCTTACGCAATGTATATGGGACATCTAATTATGTATCGAATTTGTTATTATTATTAGTGGCACTTAAATTTATTTAATAGCAGAACCGTTTCTATCTTAACGGGTCGCTTTTGAAAGCAGGTCAAGCTTTGTGGGATCTGTACACTAGTAGTACAAGAGTAAGCACACCCCCCTCAAACCAGTGTAAGAATTGTCCTTGTTATTTTTTTCTGTCTAATATTTGCCTTATTGGAACTCGTATGGTAACGCCGAGAAACGTGCTTGTTGCTAAATTTAAAATCTGCAGTGAAGCTCTTTTGCTTTGACAGATATCATTGAAGAGAATCTGTACTTATCGTTCTTGCAAAGAAATATGTGGTTGTATAAACATGGCGCTTCTATTCTTCGTCAAATATCCATACTTGCCATACCTTCACTCGACGTAAGACTCCGTTCAGGTGTGCGGAGAATCCGACAGGTTCATCAAGAAGAAGGCAACAAAACACTCGAACTGGATCATCTAAGAGAAGCCCGCTATTACTTGTACTTTAACACTCTTTTGCTATCATAAAGGAGCATTTACATTGTATTAGGTGTCATATATATATATATATCGAGTCATCATGGTCTACCTACTTGATAACCATCTAAACCCCATGGTTATGCCTCAGTTACTTCCTGGCTTGAGAAAAGTGAATTAAAAAGTCCCTTACTTTTCTACTCTAATTGTGTGTAACTATGGGCCTTCTATGCACATGGTGGGCAAACATATCTCAAACATATCGATTTACATGAAGAATCTGTAGGGAGAAAAATTGCGTATGCGAACACGAATTGTAGGAATATAGTTGTCCAAAAGCCCCTAGAACACTTATGTCATGGGTATGTAAAAAATAAAGTCGTTTAAGACTTATTCAATTTTAAGGCCCATTGATTCGTCTGTAACGGGCTGATATGAATACAACGTTTTCTCTATTTAACGACACCTATCGTGCACTATAGATTTCTAATACATATATACACAGTAATCCGTTCAGATTGTCAGTGGCTCTCGTAGCATACATATAAGACGTTACAAAAAACCTGCACTGAAAGCCTCAATTCTACAAAGATTAACTTCCATGCTTGAAAATACGCAATACGCATATTGTGAACCTGTATTATGCACGTATATTCATTAGGTTATTGCCAGTGAATTGGTTGAACTTTGAATAACTTTTGAATTAACCGGATTAGAAGATGTACTTTATTTTTTAGGTAATAGTTTATTTTTGTGCGTTTGCTTTGACAGCCTCTATATATCTCTATGTCTACTATTCGCGTTACCATATGTAATTTCCTTATCTGTGACTTCTCGAAATAAATCTGTCTGCCCATAGATTGAAGACGCATCGTATCGTAATCACACGGACTTAGATCGACAGGCTAAGCAGACTGAAGTCAACGTTTAGTACGTTTTTACTTCACCCCAAAAGTAGTTGAGATAAATAAATTAACCAAGCTACTGTGTCAATAGGAGACTTAGTCTTCATTCAGTTTCCGAGTCTTCGGCATTTTAATTATAATTCTGTATCACGTTATATGTGAAAAGCTAGTGTTGGTTGACAGAGCCCTTAGACTACAAGCTCTGCTTTTGTGAGAAGCTTACTCGAGTGTGGCAATGCCTTCTTCTCCTTCTGGCCCTAATCACGCCTTCGCTGGTGTTCGGTGCTTTAATCTTCATTCATGAAACGTTTGTATTATTCACGCACTGTATTTTTGCGTAAGGGTTCCTTGCCTTATATCTCAATCAATCTTCGTGAATTTTCACTGCGCTGTAAATTTCGAGGATTAGAAACTTGATAACCAAGCGCTGATTTTAAAGACTAAAAGATGCTCTTTTTTTCTGAACCCACTTTTGCTAAATAGACTCAGAAGAAATAGATGCAAAGATAGATGTCCCATCGCGCAGAAAGGAGAAAGGATTTTAACCATCGGCGATCAAAGCTATAGCCATCTTTTGCACTCCTAGTCCAGCCTATTCGAAACTCGGCGGGACTACAGATAAACAAGCCATCAAAGATAATCTTAGAGTTCGGCGCGTGCTAGCTGGGTTCCACACGAGAAAGCTCTAGTTGAAAAAGCAGAGATGCCACTTGATGTCGAATCCTTGTCGATCCTAGTAGGTGATATGAACTAGCAATATATTTATTAAAAAGTTGGAAAATGCGGCACAGCAAACACTGATCCCGTACTCTGATAAAGTGCATAGACAGATAAAGATAATGCTATGCCTCATAACTTTAAATAAGTTTACCATGTTTTTGCCCTTAGAATTAGGAGCGTTATGGATAAAAACACCAACACGGGTCATATTAACTAGGCTTTGATAAGATGGATAACGATTCACTTGTTCAGTTTATTGAGACCATGAATTGACAATGGGCATTATGATCCTCAGTAAGCGTTGACGTAATATACCTGCGTCTCAAGGAACATTTTGATATTGCTGTTGAAGTCTACTGAAATAGCCATTCGCTTCCTTTTTTCCTAGGTTTTTTCGACAATTGTAAGGCTGACGAGGAATGCTGTATTAGTCAGTCAATGTGCGGCTAAAGTTGCGAAGGCAACCCTACTATTATCCATTAGAAAACAATACAAAAAGGGGCACCAACTGGTCGACAGTGCTGCTACTTTTCTCTAATGTACTATGCTCATTTCTAAGAGTAGTTAACGTCATAAACTACTCAATACATTCAAGACTATTAGGATCCTGACACTACGATAAAGCACAAACCCTGTGCTGTTCTTTGCAGTATTCTATCAAAGAGGGTTTGCTGCTCTCCTGCCTAGTCTACTCTTCCGCAGGTTAGTAGCCGAAGGGTATGTTTTATCGGCTAACAAATGGACTTTTGTCAGGCCGCAAGGCAAGGCAAGACAACGGACGAGCGGTTAGTACCTCTGACTGAAATTGGTTGTAAAAGATTAAAGAAGACGTTAGGCGCTAAGGTGTTGAAAAGTGGCAAGTGTCAAGAGGTGATCAGGTCATGAACCATTTGTTCATCGGAAAGGTAGGACGGCTTTGTACTGCTTACTTCACAAATTTTGTTGCACTGTAAGTGGACGATGTGTGGTGAAGCGGCCAACGACATATACACAGATTTTAAAAGGGAACTCAAAGCAATGTCCCATAGGCTGCCAATCTCTGCGGGCGAAAAGAGTGGGCCTCAAGCTCGTTGAGTGGGTATCTGGTTTTCTGAGTAAAGGAATCTTCTACATTAAAGCTTTCCTCACTCATAACGTACAAAAAAGAGGTTAAAATAAGTAAAACAAGGCTTTCAAAGCTAAAAAAAAAGCCCGCCACGATACGGGGAGATACGCTTGTAACTGCTAAATCGCAAATAGATATCAAATATTACGTCTACGATTGCCCAGGTGAATACGCTTCCAGTAAAGAGCAACGAAAGATGTTAGATAATTCGGTGCATTTAATTTTTCACTAACGCTTTTGCGCACAGTGATTACCCGAGTGGTCATTGAGATCTTTACATTGTATGTAGGATCTCTAGGCCTTGTTTGTTACTTTTACACTGTGGTAGTTTGCCAGTCACTATTTCATACTTCTACAAAAATTAGCCACGCATATATGCCGGTCGTCTCTAAACACTTTTACTCTTTGACTCGCAGACGTTTTTCATAGCGCCCGACACTGGGCAAAATATCCATTTTACCCCCAAAAAAAATGGTAAATAAAAGTCCAAGGTTGCGCCGCGTGGAGCGACGCCATTAGTGGATGTCTTTTACTAAACTACACAGAAGGAGTCGAGCGTCAGGAAACTTTATATCTATTATCCTCGTGAACCTTATTAGACCTGCTTTAGGATATTATTTTTCAAGAGGCAGACTTTAGGGATGTCAGTATCCAGCTCCGCCGTACTATCCAGAGACGTGCACGCGGGGTGCAGTCAAAAATAATGACAGTCAAAACGACGTCGTATCTAGAGAACATGCTTTTCTTTCAGGAGAACCTAAGAACTCTATGGAAACAGAAGCTTTGGAACCTGAAAGGCAAGCATGCGGACACACTGACATGATTTTTTTTATTCGCGTCCTTCGCAATTTAAGGTAAATAATAGATTCAGAGTTTCGATGAAGGCATCCGATGTCATGAGAAACTTCCCTAATAGTTCTCTGGGAAACTTTGATGTCTTTAGAACCCTGTCACATTAAAAACTTAGCGTAAAAAAGAAAGTTCTCTTTTCTGTGAACACTGATTATGAACGGTCGATTGCCAAATTCATACTGTCGACGCAGGCCACAGCCCTCTTGCCTGACGCATATCTGGATAGAGATATTTGTCCTATTGGCATCGAAACGTTCTGCGGTCCTTGGCCGAGAAGATCGCGACTCGTAAACGCATGCCGGCTATCAATCTGATCACTTTAACGAAATACATATGGGTTCAGGGGTGGCTGTAAGGCAATATACCACATACTTAGCATAGTTCTGGTTGATATTAGTGGGGTAAAAAATTGTGTTGGCACGCTAGGTCTTAAAAACGCCAAATGTAAATTCTATTGGAAAGTGGCCAACTCTTTGTCGATTTAGAGAATTTCTACCTAATGCTGGAGCTGGTTTTTAGAATTCTTTTCGGCTTTGTTTCTCAGGTTAGCCTAATGTTTCTAACCTATTCAACGACAAACTAAGCGGTTCTTCCATGAAATCTCTAAATGTCAATCTCACAGACAGAAACTGCAGTCAAGTTTTCTTGTCGGTCCATGTAAAAAAAACTATGTAAAAAAAAGTGCGAAAGGCCGCTATTTAATCTCATTAGCTCCAAGAACTTGGCGGGTTCAAGCTTATTTTGCGTCCGCTAGAAAACGTAATGTAATGACACCATGTAATGTTACCTCGGCGGAGTGCCGATAAAAGCTATTCGCGATGGCCCAGTCAGTGAAGCCCCAGAGGATACAAACAAAACTAGAGTGAATACAACTCTTAACAGGCCAACTGGGAATTCGCCGGGGGATATCGCCGTATCATTGCCAGGGACCATGTTGAACCAGGACGAACCCTGCTTCGCCTATGGCTTGCGTTTAGAGTCCTCTTATCTGTTTCCCTCATTTTTGCAACTGAAACGCCATCGGTATCCAGTGGTCGCCCAAATCACTTTCAAAGCCCTGCAATCAGCACACATGCTGCCTGTAAGAAAAGTACTTTGCCTCTTGCTAAACGTACCGGTACGACTAGGCGGATTCATCGTAATCTCTAAGGCGCCCAGAAAGACTTGTTTGAAGCGCAGCCTTTTGGAAAACCCTCACATCCTGCCGTAGGCCGATGCAGGTGGCGCTCACCGAAGAAAGCAGCGCCATTTTATAATACGAGAAACTGAGGCCCAGCTTTATCCTTCAGTTGGCTGCGATTGAAATATTGCGAATTATCGGAGGGAATTCAGTGTTTCCTGAACTTGCTTCTCGATTACAAACACCTTCTCAAACACGATTTTTCAAAAAACGTATACAAGCATCGGGGAAAATCAAGACAGTACCTCTTTTAAATGCCTTCGATTGGAGCCAAAATAGGCAATGCAGTTATTGTACTCGGTTCCATCCCTACGAGAGATAATCTGTCTAGGATCTAATAATATCGATCTTCACAAACTTCCATATGTCGTTTACTGTCTTATTGGTTGTTTAAGAACACAGAAAGAACGAGTCGCCTGTTTTTCTTTACATATATATAGATGTAATTATGATATCTTATTACAGGATATTCCATAGACATACTACACATTGTTTTATGAATTAAATATGTCTTATTAAAGTAGAAAAAAATATTCCTTTCAACCTTGTCTTTAATGGCAGAGCTTCAGTCAATGATATATTTTATCCGGAGATCTAGGCGTCCAAGCCACAGCGCTGACAGCCTGATCATTTATGTCTGTATATTTGTATTTGTGTTTACATATGTGCGTGGTAATATATATATATGGTTGTTGTATAGTTATTTAGTAAATATGGTTGCCAGTGTTGTGTACTTCACAGTTTGGATAGATTTAATCTAATTTGGTTTCATACGATAACAAAAGCTTGGATGCAAACTTCAGGTTCTCAAAGACCCGTGCATTTTCATGTTAAACGCATTCGAACCCTTTTGAGAAGTAAGAGGTGCGTTCAGACGCGTGACTTTGCAACTCCTGAACGGCGTTTAGCAAGTAAAACTCATCTGACTAACTAAAAAAAAATCATAGCTCGAAAAATTAGACGTTCAGTGATCTTTTTCAGATAGCTGACATTGTTAATCATAGTAGTCTCGCTAATGCTTATATAGTCGAGATGTACCTTTGACAGATTTAATTAATTCATCATCATAAAATCAGCTCATTTTCCTTGAAAAATCTAGAGTCTTACGAGGATGTGCTTGGCTTGGGTTTTGATTCGGATTCAAAATTTCAGTTAACGTTATACCAAAAAACTAATAATTTGCCATTACTGTTCACGCCCCAGATAATGTTCGCCCCCATAAGAACTCTTAATCAAACGATTTTGCTTACATTCGAAAATGCCTATATGCACAATAAGGATACGTTATATGGGTGGCATGCAGCAATGATGTGCTGGCAGGCCCACCAGGAAAAAGAAACCCAGATCGTTTGCCCTAAGACTTTTCAGAACACGTTCTTTAATCCGTATCTATGCTGTGTGCTATTTTTCTGACCAATGAAAACGGCCTTACGAAGTATTTTTAATCAACCATAGAATTCATTTTGACGTAAAGGAGCGCGGTAAATATTTATAATATGTAAACGTAATATCTTTCGCTATGTAGGTAGTCTAGTTATGAACTTTAATACTTCGCATTTCATGAAGAAATTTCAACCGAAAATGAAATTTTTTCTCGAAAATCTCATAGATTTTTGAGCATCAACAGATCGTTTTTTTCCAGAGCTACGAATTTCACTATCTGGACGTTATTGAGTAAGTTAGCTATTCATAAGAAAACATAATTAACCGAATCGGAATGGTAAAATTAGGAGCCTATCTTAGTGAGTCAGAATCAGACTTGGAATCCACACCTTCTATGGCTGTAACTCAAAAGGAGCACCTCGGTGTTGGGTACAGACAGCAGTCCTTTGGTAGCACAATTTACGTAAAAAATAGAATTAATGTTTTCATCTTCATCAATTGCTTATGTTAAGAGTACCGCTAGTCTCCGAACTTAGCTTTGAGATATTTCAAAGTGAACGATAAAGACACGTAAAGGATCGGCACAATCTTACCAACTACAAAATGAAAGAAAAAATATATTTGGCGAATATTCTTGTTATGCTTGTACAAAGGTAAAATACACAAATCATGAATCGAGAGATGGAACTTTCTGAAAGTTTTTGTTTATGGTTGTATTTAACCAAACACAGTTTATGTTATACTTCTTTGGGTATAAAGCAACACGCATAACAGCTTTATCTCTGATACCAAAGACGTAGGTAAAAGCTAAATAATTTCACTAAATAAAACCCATTAACAGAATCTAAGGTGTTTGGTATTAGCAATAGAGCGTAGTTACGCTTCGTGTTAAATATACATAAATTAGTGAAGTAGAAAAAAACTAGTCTGCAGCACAGCCTACTACAGTTCTGCACTGACTATTTCTAGTTTTTTTAATTTTTTTTATTTATTTTTAGTTTTTACGAATCACGAAGAGCATTAAACCAGATAGAAGATTTTTGATCGCTTTAATTACTGTTCCAATCGTATAGTTGTATACTCATATATTTGTAGATTTGAGAACTAATTCGGGACGCGGGCACAGGCTTCATTTAGCCCTGGATGAAGGTAATTTTCATTTTTCAAAAAATAAGACTAAGTAGATAAACAATTATTACTTGCTATCAGAGGCGAAGCATAGAAAACAATAATAGTTGGAAGTTAAATTCGAGGGCATTAGATAAAAAGAAAAAGAAGAGGTAGAGCGGGTACGGCATTTAGAACAAGGGCCTCGTGCTGTTTTGCTTATCTCCAAGGTTTTAGCTTGTACGTTGAATCACTGGCGTATATTTTGTTTATAAGGTCCTGCAAATAGTTAATCTCATAGCAAAGTGATAATAGGTATGTATAATAGATGGCAGAAACAACAACAGCAAGACATGGACAGAATAACTACTCAGTACCGTGTCTCGCATTTATGATACTTCTGAAAAATGACGAAGTTTTATCTCGATAGTAGCCATATATAGAGATTTCGGAAATAAACTGCCAGAAATACATTTTCTGTATTCACTGTTCTATTAGCAACAATGACTATAAAGAAAAAAAGAAGACATTTTGCTGGCAAATAGGATGGTATAAATAGTTCATTTTATAGGAGGGTTATGCAGGCTATAAAAGAATCCTTACGTGTCATGATTAGTAAAATTGATAGAGATGGAACTCTTTCTGGCAGATGAAACTGGTTTATAAGAAACATTCAAAGACCAATATGCATAACGCGTGGCGCAGTCACGTTTCTCTTGTATCATCTTAAAAAAAAGTAACTGCCAATAATTTAACTAGTGATTTATCAGCAGAGGGCAAACAACTTCGACGTGCATGAAGCTAGTTTTACAAAAGTCGGATCCAAATTCATTCAGCTTTAGACAACTCACAAACTGAGCAAATTAAAGAAAGATTTTATTCCGTTTGTTTTGACTCTTCAAAGTTTCTAACAGGGTAAACAATTCGCAATTTAGAATAGGGTAAAAAATATTCAAAATCGACTACTTCGAATTCTAAATAACCTAACAAAAGGTGTGTGCGTGACAAAGCTAATAATCTATTTAGTAGGTACAATTGGTGTCCTTCGGGCATATTCCAGAGTCCTGCCTGTTTGATTGATATTTCAACCTGATCTTATAATAAAATTGCCGACAACACTCAGCCATGAGCTATACGGGGAGGATTTCGAACTATATAGACGCAATTAATAAGGTACACAGCGTAAATATTAATAAAAATATCCCTGTAATGTGTCTTAAGTATTGACACGAATACACTTAAATTAAGTAAATTCGTTTAAATCCGATAAAAAGGATCGATTATCAGCCCAGAGCCGGACCCCTAGGCACGAAGTCCAATCAGCAACACTCATCTGCAATCCAATTGCTAAAGGCTTTATCCCACGACTCCTGGTTTCTATACAGACCAACACAAAGCATAGTATAATCAAAAGGTAGAAATGACTGTCAGGCCTGGCAACCATATCTTTAAACAAATCGTTTATCGACCAAATAATCCTATCCGAGCAGTAATCTAGTCCCAGCAAATAAACAAATATCACTGCAAATATATAATACAAATACTCCATTTAAGGTGTTAAAATAATGTATATAACATTGCATGAATGGGAAGTCTGCCCTTTGATCCAACAACAGTGTCCCTCTCATCTCAGTACCTTAAGTTTCCACTTTAGTATGCTTTATACGTGTAAGTAGTCATGTTGAAACAGAAACGTCCTGTTGATTATGTTGGACCTTTTCTTAGATAACGCGTGCTTTGACTTAGTGATGTCCTGTTATATTCCGCTATTACACGAGTTGGCTCTCATTACACCTCGAGCATTCAATAAGACGCCGGCTTTCCGGTCGGTTTACTTTTGCCAGTTCGATGCAAACTATTTAACTTCTATTTTAAGAAACTTACTTTTTTTTTTCCAGTAAATTCAGTTTTTGTGCTAGCTTCAAAACATGCATGACGTCTTTAGCCAGAAACACCTAATTTATACATCGCTCCTTTATGACGGAAGCAGTTTCAAGGCTTCACCATGTTTAACCACCATGATCATTTGGGAGCGTAGCGTTTCAATAGTTACCTATCTGTGTATAGGCACATTTTCTTTTTAACACCGTTATTCAGATAGTTCTATTAATGTTTGGTACTGATACGACGTATTCTGTTATCCTTTCTAGATTGCTATTTCTAAGCTCGAAAATCTATACTTTTTTAAAAACAGATTATTATTATTTGGGCTTATATTATTATCGCATTTTCATACGACCTGACAAATGAAACTCAAAGTATTTATAAATAAAATAATGCTATAGATGGCCTACTGCTTAACGAAGTTTCAATTACAATTTGTATTTTCAAAATTTAAGTTCGTATGATTTTTATTGGTTTCTGCTTTAAAGAGTGCTATACATGATGCAGTTCATCTTACCTTCAATTGTCGATAACGAGATTAGGTAGGTAGAATGATTCGAGTTACAGGTACAAAAAAGAAGTTCCTAGGATAGGTTTGAGCGCAAACAACGGGCTATACTGTGTCTAACATATACCAAAATATTGTGATTTTTCCTGACATGCCTATTTACGCTTCTCAATACATTCGGTGGCTGCCTAATATCATAGATCGACCGTCTGGCATCTGTAGATAGATTTTAACCTAAAACAATCAAAATGGTAAATTAATATTGATTTTGAGAGCATGCCAATATAATCCCAGCGCTCGGCAGATTAAGAATAATATAATTTTTGTCAAAAGCTATCGAGACTGCAAGAAATGTCCTACCGTTAGAATACTTTTTGCTACCTTGATAGCCGTTGACTAACATTCTAAGGTGCACTGCCACCTCGTATTAGCACCGCTTGGCCTGAGCCTTCGCGATTCATTATCAGTACTCTACTATTTCTTTTACTAATTCCATTTTGTCGATTCGTTCCATTCATTTTTAGTATTAAATGGTTTCTAATACATTTTGTGTAAGTGTCAAGTGTGGAACAACGAGAAGTCGTTGGCAAAAAAAGCTTAGCTTTATTATCATAGTTACCTATATGCAGAAAAATCAATTTGGGATTGGATAAGCTACGAGAAACCTGTATTAGATTAACACTTCAGCGCACTCTGGATACTCGATTGTAACACGTTAAAAAGTAACCTATATTTAGTAGCGCGTCGGGTTCCTCCATGGTCAAGGCGCTCTGCCTGCCTCCCAAATCGCATACCTCGTCGAAGGAACCTTTTAAATGTTAAGGCCTCGTTATGAAGCCATCTACTTTTGGCTATGCGCGATTTCCCACAGCGATCCCAAAGGGCAAAGTGGTTAGACATCAAGGCTTCGTAACATTCGGTTGAACTCTTTCCTATTCCAGAGCGACGCGATGCCAGCGAATATAGCGCCGCCTTCCTAAATACGCGCCTGATCAGGTCGAAACTCGTGCGCAGTAACGCACAGTTCAACGAAATACGTAAAATCAATTTCGAAGCTCAAATAAGTGTCCGCCACTTGGTCATAATCTACTCAGGGATATGTCTTTCTTCCAATATTTTACGAAGGTGCTACAAATATATCTACCGTACTCAGCGAAGAAAACGCTTGGATATCGCCTTTGCCGCTGTTTTGTTCGAGGCGGAGAAACATCTTCATAGATGGCTACGACGGTTTAAATCTTTCTCTGTTCATAGGACCAAATATCCTTATTGTTAATTGATTTTTTTGACAAATATGCGCTTCCGTGATTGCCGCTGTCGGTATAATCGACGAGACGGCAGCAGCATTCGAACGACTTAAGGCTAGCAATATAGCAGCCGGTTTAGGTCAAATCAGACCCTAACACCTCAAACTAGAAATAGTGCTAGCTCCATGTTGCATGGTCCTCTATAGCGCCTATATACATGGCAAAGAGCTCTCCTTACCATCGTACCGAAAGGCAAAGGCGATTATTGAAACCCAAATTTGCACAAGAGAATCAAAAAGGAGGGACTGCTGCTTCAAAATACTCTTAGCTGTGTTTATCGCGCTTTTCTACACTTCCCTACCAGTCCAACACAAAATCCCAGATGGACAACGCGGTTTCCATAAGGGAAGGTAAACAACGATTGCTCGATAAGGTAAAATCTCCTATAAACATTGTTTATCTATGCTGTATTCGTCGATTTCGAAGCTTCAAGAAAGCGGATTTTGTTTAAAGTGGCCGCATAAGGAATTATCTTGAAGCTCAGCCAGTTTATTGCTACGATCCTACAGAAGTATTCCATTACAATACATGATAGAGCGGGGGAACTAAACCTCTACGACAGAGGATAAGAGTGGCTAAGGTTATGAGGTTCCGGGACACAGAGGCAATAACAAAAAATGAGGTTCTTTAGTTGCACTCGTCGCCTCTAATGTGCGTGAAGTGTGGTTTGCTTTATCCTGTTCCGAAGTTTGCTACAGCGAGTACGTAGCAAAACGCATTAGAAAAAAAAATTAATAGCAAGCGTTGAATACCACGACACATCTCTTCAATATCAAGCTTGCACCAGTGGCCTTATATGGTATCAGACTCATCGTGGAAAACTTTAGCACAGTCTAACTGGGTAGGCTGGACCGCGTATAGCTTGCTTTCCTCATGAGAGCACGCTGTTATAACCGCTACGTGTACTTATTAGCAAATACGCAGCTATTTCTTGAGTATTTCCAGTGTTAGCTAGGCGTAACAGAAATGCTCACGTATCTAGTGATCATCTGACAACAAGATAGAGGAATGGTTCTGATTAGACTCGAATTCTTCACCGCAGGTGTGATAGCGGATGGAGCATGGAAGGAACTATACAAAAAGAAGCAGTATGTGGTGGTGGAAGCAACTGCTTAGCGGCCTATGTTTGTGACCTAATGAGTCAAACCAGAGCTGCGGAAGTCCCTACAGACGATGCGACGTAGGCTTATATCTAAGAAAGCTTTTTTGACGCGCAAAATAACAGCACAGTCGTAGCGCTACGACTTTTAATCATTCCACTTGTAATGTTTTATTTGAAAAATGCTTCTGTATTATCCATATACGATATGCCTGGCAATGGTGCAAATTAATAAATAAATGTCCACCTTCCTTTTAGCTTTTGAAGTTAGACTACGAACACGATGATCCTGATACATTTACGAACGTCTCAAGTCTGCTTGGAAAAATGATTCTTTCCAGGTGTGGAACGTGATAGCCTACCTATCACGTTTTTCGGCCATCTAAAACACTCTGAAATAGTCTATTTTTCATACAACACCCACACAATTATCGATAAAGCGTTGCTCTATCAAGAATACTGGCCTCATTTTTTATGAGAACGCCGTACATTAGACCTTATCAAGTACACAGCACAAGCTGCACACTTCATTCATGTATGTGCACAATACTACATACAAATCTTTATGCTAGTAGCGATATATAACGTGCACAGTGTTATTGTTAACTGCAGTAAATATGGCATGTAACGAAGTATGCATGTAGTAGCAATACGCTCGGTAGCATTTCCGTGAGAAAAGTCATTATGGACTCGTCAGTCAGACGCAACAATACATGCATGCATGTAAGTGTACGACCTTGCCTGGGAAATGTGCATGGAGAACAAGACAGCAAAAGGACAATTATTGTACTCATCAAGACTGGAGTCGAGCACTCTTCCCTTATTTTACTTGCATAAACAATCTTGCATCTCAGCGTTTTGCAAACCTATAAAATGTTAGAGGGTCCACTTTTACTCCCAGACGATCCAAATAATTTGCATCAAATTATGTATATATGCACTAATATCGCTTATTATGTACATTATCATGTCCTCGTGCTGACGCAGTGGGTAACGTGTTTGTCGTCCAAAACTAGAATAGGCATGGTGGCCTAGGGTCAGATCCGTCCAATAGCGATATTGGGCGTAAAACTTGGAACATTTAATAACATTACATAGTTCCGAGTATATAAGGCTACGCTTTATTAGCTACAACTCTAACTGCAGACTTTCGAAGAGGAACACAGAGTACGTCCTCAATGAACTTCTTCCTGAATGTTTTGTGGTATCTCTTGTCAGTGGCCAATCTGCAACTTTTTTTCATAGAACGAATTCGGGTATGTGAGTAGTAAATCCTACCTAATATAGCTGCAATCTTGTTTGCACCTGCCGAAGGAAAAGTATGCTCTTAAGGCACGAGAAAAAAAAAGTACTTTAATAGGGGATTTAAAAATCTGTATTAATTCGTTAAAAGCAAATGGGCTAAGAGCAAATCAGCGGTGATAAATGAAAATCTCGAGATTCCAAGATTGCGGCTGGAAATAAGTTTAAGTCATGGCCTTATATTTTCTTAAATCTTAATTCATAATTCTACAATACCTCACGTGGCATACAAAGAGCTATGTCATCTTGCGAGTTATTTAAAATTGCACCTTTGTGTTCTATAGATAAGTTATTCATCTTAATAATAGATTACTTTCATAGATACATACCTATAAATATCGCCGACATTAAGAAATTCATTCAGGCTGTGAACCATTTGTGCGTACAACGATTATTTAACGGTTAGGGCATAAAGATAATCCGTACTGCAAGCAGGGCCAGATCGATTTTAGAGACAATAATTAATCATTTAGATAGTAACGTCTTAAAATATCTGCTGGATAGCAAAAATAAAAAAGCAAAGAACAAGAAGAGGGAAACATTATCTCTTCAAATTCGGATGGCCATTTCTAATGGAAGAGCTAGCTTGCAGTCAACACAATTTAGTACACATTTCACCCTGCAAATTCCACAATTATACTTTATTATTTTTCCATAATGTTGTGTATTTTGTTACTTACATATATATATTATTTGTATATATATATTATCTTGTTATTATATATATATATACATATGTGTATATATATATATATATATATATATATATATATATATATATATTATACTGTATATTATGGCTAACTAACGTAGGATATATATGTTAGGTCGAAAATGCGGAACCATGCTCGTGCTTCGACAAAAGTGTATATTTTCGTTAACTTTTCCGAGCTGTCAGTTTTCTCTTTGTAATAGAATGTATTTCATTGGAAGGGAGTAAGCGAGGAGGTGTGCGCTGCAGCCCAGCTGCTACAAAAGGATACAGCTTATGTAAGAAACATGCAAAAAAACATACATATATTTGAAATTAAAATCAATTTTTGACCAACAGGCCTCGAGATAACAATATCATGCAATCTGTAACATCGCCAGGATGTTCCTCGTTTGATTTGTTTGGCTTTTCTGTGGATCTGTGGGGTGGCCTATTTGGCATTTGTAGCACATTAATTCAATATCTTAGCAGTACATTTCTAGTTTGGATATTTCCGAAGCGTTCATTCTTTTTTGTGACGTTAAAGGTCTATGTAAATAGACTAAACTAGTCTGACGTTTTAGTTGTAAACCGCTAGGAAGTCATAACACATTGTTTCTTGGAGCAAAGATAGCAAGTGGTTATAAATTATGTACGCTGGATGTTATTGTCCGATTCTGAAATGTTTCGATTGCTAAAGTCCTTTATGCCTATTTTAAGGAGCGCAAAGCAGCATGATGTTCTTGGA
Source organism: Varroa jacobsoni (assembly GCF_002532875.2). Classification (NCBI taxonomy): domain Eukaryota; kingdom Metazoa; phylum Arthropoda; class Arachnida; order Mesostigmata; family Varroidae; genus Varroa; species Varroa jacobsoni. Next base: position 10,651 of record NW_019215116.1, on the reverse strand, counting down.
TTTGGTTCTACATATGGCGGCTTTCGCGGCGCGGTTGGTTTAATTTCAGAGATCAATCATCTCTGACAAATAACCAACTAAGCACGCGCATTTTCTCTACCCATAAAGCAGAATAGAAGCGGATGCTTGAAAACCAAACACGCACTCTAACATCTATACTTAAAAGTGGCACTATTGATGATGCTGTACTCTATTTTCATCATCTCATAGCCAAACTTTGGTTACCCACGGTTAGTTGTGACGGAGAAGATACCTGCATGGGTATGCTACAGCTGCCGGGCCTTCTGTCCATTACGTAAAGTAAAAGGCACTATGAACAATATTAGGCACAAAAATATCCTCTGCGGTGTAGTTTGCCCCTCGAGAAGACATCATTTTGGTAAAGGCCCGTAAGAATGTGCAAGGATGAGCGGATCGCATAATAGAATTATGACATGAATATGGATGCGATACTCAGTTACACGTTCCGCTAATGTGTCTACAGGTTGGGGCCATGCCTAGCATTTTTTTTTTTAATATTGATTTTACTATATAAATTGTGCAATATGTTTGGTTATCAAAAAGGTCATTACTGGACCAGCTGTCGTTGGTCTCTTTCAATGGTAGGGGATACGTATTTGGGTAACTCACTAATCTAGTGTAGCTTTTGTACACACATCGGCTGATAGCAACAATAATAAAAACGCTTCTCAGAAAAAGTTTAAGGTATAACTAAATAGTATATGCATGCTTGAGTTTTTACCACATTACGGCTATATTATGCAGCAAATCAAGAAGTATTTTCAGTTATAGCCAGTTCAAAATGCCTACAAATTTGATATCGATTGGCGGCTAAGTGTACAAAGGTTTTGGCACCCGCCCCATAGATGCCCCTGGTTCACGTGTTTATTCTATCTAACGGTCAGTCATTTCAAATTTAGCGCCTAAATCGCTCAGAGCTGAGTCGGAAACATCCCATCTAAATTAGCAACAGTTAGCATTGGCAGCGAATGGTGCGACATTTACACGCCCAGATTCAACTCTAATTCTAGGCTGTTAAGCTGTTCAAAGGTTCTACAGTAGATAGAGGCTAAATTGATTGGAAACCCACCTTCTGGAATATTCCGTACTCCATCTTGCTAATCATCTACAAGTGCTAGACAAGTTCTCTAAATAACGAAACTTATATGGTCCTTTGTTCAACACAGATCTGCGGTTTCGCGCTAGTTTATCTGCGTCAGAGTATAGTCATTGTTGACCTTACAGCATTCCCCACAATGTACAAGTGGGCTTGTCCATTTGTGCGGACGTGCCTCAACCTACCGTCCATGATTTTTTTGCGATGTAATGGTCAAGTACTGCTACGGTGCCTACTCCGTTGTCGGGAAAACTCCGCATTACCTATACGTAAAATTCCATAGAGAGCTATGCTGAGTACCACTTACACGAGTGCATCATGAGCCTTGTCTTTCTACACCAAGAACAGCTTATTAAACATTTATCTGCATAAAATATCTTATTTCTTTCTATTTACAGGGTGAGCTGTATGGGTCATATGAATATACTGGGTTATCGAAAAATATCAGCCGTTTTCCTAGCTTCAAAGTCGTAATATGAATTGCGTCAGGGTCGCCATTGGTGTCAAAAGCGGAGATAACAGTAGATATGCTAAAGCTGTTAAAATGTCTTTCAAGATAATGTGCCTTAGATGGATGAAGTCTCTACAAAAAATTACTACATTTTACTTGTTTTTTTGTAAAGTTATATATTTATGTATTTACTCATTTCTAATAAATGCTGAGATTCGGCTTAAAAACACTTTTGTTACTTTTGTTCTAAAAGCGTTGACGTGCAAGATGCTTTTCGAAGTGGTCGACCAACAACGGAAAAAGTTAATGAAGTTATTGCGAAATGTGGTATGTATATATGACGGAATCGCGGGCTAATGTATTTTATTGACGCTACATTCAGCCTAACGTAAATAATATTATATACCAACGGAATACCAACAAAGATAATGTAAAGAACTTTTGACCCTTTACATACCGAAATATCGATTCAGGTACACGAAGATATTTTTGCATTCATATTTACTTTCATCCCTATTCAGCCCTTATGTTGTCAATTATGACGTATTTCGATAAAAATCACGAGTTCACGAATGGATTGCAAAAATATGAAAAATCCAAAAAAAATATTTTGAAGTCATCGTATGCCCGTTTTGCAGATCTTAAAAGACAAATAACTCTTCAATATAAATTTTAAAAAAACGTTTGGTGGTTTTGAATATAACTGTTAAAAACAGTCAAATTCATCCGATTATAAGTATGTTGCACGAAAGGAAAAATTTACCCTCTGGAGACGAAAATCATCATACAATTGCCTAAAGTGCAGAGATATCCTCAGGATAAAACTCTTGGGTTGATTTCTTGTGGGTCGTTAGAGGGGTACGCTGATAAGGTCTGGGCGGAAGAGTATACAGGGTTTTAAATGCAATTGTCTTACTTTTCAATTGAAATTTAGTCTAAAAACCAAATCAACCTAGACTACATAGTTTTAATATTATTACTTCACTTGTTCTACATCCAGTCTGCATATTATGCTACAATAAGCTTTGATAAATAACTTTGTTAATTTTCCCTTGTATTCCCTACACGCACAAACGAAATTACTGTAAGCCAAGAGCGGGAAATTTTAAATCCGTCACTTGCCGCTACTGCCGCCATCGCGAAAGCCTATATCTGTCCTGATGAGTCCTAAACTTAATAGCTATTTAAAAGGTATAGTTTAAACATAGTCTTTCACGAAACACATGTTGACCACGTTTGTTCACGCAACACATCTCTTACAAAAATGTGCATTTAAGGACATAATAACACCAACTATGCTGTTTCTAGCGTGCTTTTCAAACCTCAAAAATACGGGAAGTTCTGATAAGGCTTTAGTTTATGATAAAATAAGCATTATGTTTCACGAGGAAAACAAAACTTGATCTTTTAAACGCAAAAAAGTACTTGTTCAATTGACTCCGTCTTCTGCGCAAATCTTCCCAGAATATGATTTTAATGACCTATAAAAATAAACTAAATTCATTCCATATAAACGATCGTTTTAAATCGGAAAAGCCTGCGAGTCCAGGTTTTTCCAAATTAATTTCAGAAAATAACATTGACCTGCTTAAATTAAAGCTTTTTTTTTTCTAGGGAGTGAAGTTCTTTTCCTTTTAGAGCGTCATGTTAATTTAGACAAACTGACAATTTTTGACGGTTAATTTCATAATTGTAAAAAATGTTCACGTTATATTAATTTGTTTTTTTTTTCTTTGAGTTTCGTGTGAGAAATTGGCGTGCAATGACTTTAACGGAAATTCAAATTTTTGCGATTTAGTCGTAAAGTCATGCTTTTTACCTAACCAACCATCTCGGTTCATTTTTTAACATTACGCTCCGTGGGAGAAAAACTTTTGTCCTTCAATAGCAGAAGTAAAGGGTGAAAAATATATAGACCTTCTTTCAAGTAAGAATGTGTGACTATAACGTAAAGGATTCGCTTTGCCGTAGTTTCCTTGGGGATAGACTCACTTCACTATTGCTTAATTTCTGCTACAAACTAGGGCAGTTATCTTCAGTAGGGTCCTCAATGAGTAAATTTCTGTCTTAGCATCTAACACGTACACACACAGGTCTATGCCTCAATATAATAACGAGATATACTAGCTTCCTCTTCGCTGTTGTCAAGTTCGTAATACTAACAGCTCTATTTGTCGCTGAAGGGGGACTCAATAAGAAAAGCTTACCCAAAGGTTATTTGTGCTAGTATACTATACAGAACGCCATTAAGCATGCACAAACCGCTTAAACCCCAGGAACTTCTGCCACAATGAATACAATTACAGTAGAGGTAGGTAAAAAAGGAACATTTAACAGGTACAGGAACTCGTTGAAACCCACGTGTTGCATCCCTTTCGATTCAAATTCAGCGATTAAATTGCTCTCTGCTATTATAGATTTTAGAGCGTTTTTATTATGAAATGCTCTGAAATGTAATGATTTCAAAAGGATGATCTTGTTTTAATGATTCTCTCCAGTCTTCTTTAGTTAATAATTTTTCGCATGAAATCTATGAAATAAGGGCGAATAATCCCTAAGCAAGAAACAAAAAGCAGGAAGACAAAAAAGTCCAATACCCTAGATATGATAAGTGCAAGGTTGTTCAGCATTTTTGTATCAAGGAAATATTTTTAGACATGCCTCTTCTTAGGCAATAGAATTTCTAGAAGTGTTCTTACCAAAAATGACACATATATTTTTTGTTTTTTTATTCACTAAAAATTGCCAACGGTGTCATCATCATGTTACGACTTGTTCAGTTGATGCCGACGCGCTAATTGAGCTCCAGGCATATCGGCTCGTAATAAGTAATTCAGTACTTTGGATTAGAAGTAGTCGGTACGGTCCTGGCGTCAATCTACAAAGCTTTGACTAGAAATTTAAAACGTTATAGGCCACAAAGGTGCCACTATGTACCTGACAAAAACTTCAAACGTACTTAAACCTGCAAACGTTAACTGAACAAATACTAAGTCTTTCAATTTATTTGCTATAGCGCTAACATGCCAGTTTCATTCAATTCGATTTTGCACCCGAACGGGTTGCTTCTCAGACTCACTTTTTTCGTTTAGTAATGTTGCAAAATTGACTAATGTTCTCAAGAAACGTAACTAGAAACCACGTGATTCCACGGTTGCCTACGTCATGTACGATTCATTCTAGTTCTTGCCGTTGCTTATAGACGGCGCTGCAGACACAGAAGAAAGAGAAAACAGAGAGAGGAGAGAAAGAGGGAGAGGGAGAATGTACTGTTCCCCCACCTTGAGTCTGTCAAAAAGCCTTACAGACCCATTTTATTCGATCTGATATTACGATCGCCAACACAGTTTTTAGTACTCATCGTCATAATGGGGTCTATGAAAAACACTGATCCTAGAAAGCGTCCAGGTTGAGAACTGCTGCTGTCTAAAGTTGAAACTGTGTGTTTCAAGCGAAATATGCATCTTACTTGAATAGTACGCATGTACTTTTGTCGGGCTATTGCCGGATTCTACACAAACCAATTTCTGTCAAGCAAATCGAATAGAATCAACAGTCAGTTTTACACACGTGAGAAAGCCACAAGATGGTACCGGTAAACGCTAGCCAAAGTTTGCGTATAGTTTTCTACGGCCCTACTTTTGCTGGAAATAAATTAAACATTATTCGATGGTGCATAATTTGACGATCCACACTTCCGCTTTTGCGAGGGATCTTTTAGCAAATATGGGAGAACACGAGGCCAGATCGCAAGTGGATCTAGTGTTGGTAAATATGAAAACAATATCCCATGAGGCTTGTTTATGTTTATCTATCTCAACCGTATCAACAACCTCATAAAAGCATTATGCCGCTAAGATAGATTGATTCCTTCCGACTGATTACAGTTGTTTGCTGACTTAAAACGGTCCTTTCTTAAAGTCCTTTAAAGATCACAAAGAACTGAACGCGTTAGTGATCGCTTTGTACAGCGTGCACCCTGCCAGCTAAGAACATAGTGTACGCTGTTCGAAACGGCAGTGTGGTACGGTGATTTGTAAATTGATCGAAAAAGAGCAATCCATAGTTCATATAACTTTCTTTAAATAGTAAATCTGGCCTTCGAATTTCGAAATTTCTAGATCAATGAGCGAAAGTGTATCTAACAAATACTGCAAAGTAACTCAAGCCTCTGTGTAGGGATCATAATAATCCCAGCCGACTTTCTTAAATATGGCACCAAATAGCCTCTATGCGGTAGACTTGAGTTCAAAGGCCGAAAAAATATCGGCAGATTTACATGATATTTAGTATAGCTTATCTTGTATAAATGATTTTCCAGCAAATAGTAGCAACCGGGTCTTTCGCAGGCGCGTCGTTTGCACTATGCTATTTTTTCATCAAGACAGGCTCACACACACAAAAAAAATCGTTCGGGCCGTTTTCGATACGGTTTACATACTATGCACATAAAGATAGATCCGCTTAAAATTACAATATTATTATATTATAGTATTATTAATGGCTTTAAAAAGCAATTCGCAAAAAATGTATATTTTTCTGTGAAACAATGTAAGTGTATGCTTTGCGTAACCTCAATTTGGCTCTGTGGATAAGGGTTGTCCTCGTGATAGGTAGCGTATTCGTTTGCAAATCCTGGGGACACATCGCGCTCGAAGTTCGAATCCGGGCATGGCCACACATTTCGTGTTGGGAGCCAGCCGTCTGACGGAACTATGCTTAATGGCGGTGCTGGAACATTATACTCGAGACAGAGATGTGGAGAAATGCTAAAAGTACATGCCAATTTGAGATATTTCTATCAGGCTTTAAACGCATATGCCTATTGTTTACTGTGACAATGTCAAGGAGGCTTGACGTTACTCGAATTGAACGAACCGAAAGTTGAATTTATCTATTATATATTGGAAACTTTCAAGTACAAGCATGAGACTGTCAAAGTTTGCAACACAAATTTCGCGGTCTTTATACCCACCAAAGTGTACCTATAATATGGCAACCGTTGTGTGATCTTTCACGTGTATAGACGCACGCACGATTATTTGATTATTTGTGGATGTGAATACATGTGTGTGGTATCAGTTGTTAACCGTAAGCCATGAGCGTGTGATTCAAAAAATAAACATCTGTTGTACACTAAATCCCACCTCTGTGTTCGGAACTAGATAATTTAGTTTTTGTGACGCGCCATTATCAACGATACGAATTTTATCGTGTGAAGATACTCCCATGTTGTTCCGACAAGTACACATTCTGCACAAAATCAGCTTCAAGGTTAAGGCACAGTAACGCTTGCTTCATTTTTTTATGATATAATAATTTGTATGATATAATAAATATGAAATGCTTATAACGTGGTAATAACTGACACTTGGAGATGGTCTTGAAATGCAGATGTTTTACTTAAACTTCACTTGGTTCTCATTGTTATTTCTCTTGCCATGCATAAACATAAATAATATATATAATTTCAATGTTTTTGTACACGAAACTTCAATATATCTATACTGCTAAGGTCAGTTCATGTGCAGCCTATTATATATATATATTTTAGCTCACTAAAAGCTGCTATTATCGAACAAACGTACCACTAGTTTGTCGACAGAGTAAGGAATGGCAGCTTTGACCATCGTCATTGGAAAGGACAACTTGACAGTCCTAAATAGGCAAGCCTGAGCCGGGACCGTGACGTCCATGATGCTCACGCTGGATGGACTTAAAGAACCTTTTGGCCAATCGTGTGATGGGCGGTAACGTTCTTTCAGAAACCTCTAGTATAGCAGGCGCCTGTCGCTGACACCTCTGTTAAGTGTTCAAAGTTTTTACTACACTTCATATGAAACCCTTTTACACTACAGCATCGCGAATTGTGCGATCCATTAATCCTGTGGTCCACAAACAATCCATGAAGATCCAAAATGTCAGCCATATGTTATGAGCACTTTGTTAACCTAAGTCTAGGTTCTAAATAGTTCAATTTTTTGCTGTTTCTCGAAATATATACAATGCGGCATATTACGTAGAGTGCGTAATATGCGCGAGAAGATACCTCCGAAACGTTTATCATATCCCAGTTCTTAAAAAGTGACGCGTAACCCATCCTTTTTACTACTATCTAAAATATATTATGACTACCTAGCAAAGTATGCCGTTGTTGATTTTGTGAAGAGTTCTCTCATACGTGTCCACCTATAGTTCCGTCTGTGAATTCACTAGAACCGATTCATGCTACACACGGAACAATGATTATTTGTTACAAGATTAAACCCTCGTTTTTTAAACCGTAGATAGTTGCGGCCGTGTTTCCCTTCAGGCTGTAATGAAAATCATGTTGAAAGTTGTGTAATATATAAATAGAGACGTGAATACGCTTAGTCATGGAATTATTATTATTATTAATTATTTACCAAGTGCACAAGCTCCGTTTTGTGTAACCAAACGGTAATCGTGTGGAGTCTTTCTTGCATGCTAGTTCGCTCGCATGTCTTAGCACAAGGCATTGTACTCATAGTAAAAGAGTAAAATTAGTTTTGGCCTACTCCTAACATTGCGGGTTCAGGGACCTTTGGACACTACTACGGGAAGCTATGAAATGCGGGTGCTTGGCCTCGTAGCCGCATAGCCTCCATATGTCCCCTCGATGTTGTCGATATTGTCACTGATTCGTACAAATGAAAAAAAGCCTTCGGTGGGTATCCAGATACAAACCAGTTGCTTATGCCAAATAAGTTTATGATACTAGCTTTTCTACAGTCTCTGCGACACGGAGCTCACATTCGCAGCCCCTAAATTCAATTAATAACCGAGGCACATAAATTATAAATTTTTAGTATCATTTAATTTAGTAACGCTAAGCGTTGTAGTATAGAGGCAGCGTATTTTTGCTCACTAGTCTTGTTAATCTAATTACTGATGACACAGTTCAGCCAAAATCGTGCTGGTCAACATTTACATAAGCTTTTGCCGCTGTGGACTTGCTTTAGAGTGATACTCTATCGGTTACCCACTGTTGTGAGGGTCCGTGATTATTGTAGCGGATCGAAGTTTTATCAGGAGTCACGAGAACCAAAGTGAAACAAATGTGTCTAAGCCTGTTTTTGATCCTAGCTTAATTTATGCGGCGCCCTTTGGCGTAATTTTTTTGTCTTGATAATTTTACCCATGTAAATACGTATGCTATTTTCATATACGTCTATATATATAGGGGCTCTTTGACAAGACTCATTTTCAAGGTCAGAATTTTGTTCCCATAATTTTTTACCTACCAACAAGCTAGGTGTTTCCTGTAATAGGGAACCTTTACTGTATATAGTATTTATACGGCGAGCTATTTCTGCCGCTGTGCTTTTATTCGTGAACTTTACTTAAATTTCGGATTTTCCATGGCTTCCTGTAACTCGTCTGTTCGAGAGCAAAAGAGTATAAGCGTGCCTAGAATACCAAAAGAGATCGCACCGTTCTAAAAAACGTCGTTTTAAAATACTGTTTGTCACGTTTCATATAGAATGTTGTCGCTTAAGCAGAGGCGAAATAAAGATTCCGCTGACTTTTGCTTCACTCGATATATAAGCGTGCGGACTTCGCCTTGGGCGTGTACAAACAAGCATTTTTAGATTATGGAATATCTATTTTATAAAATTTCAGCTCCTTTCCAACCAAAGTGAACAGTGTGAACGCAGAGACGGACCTTAAGTTTTAATCATGTGTAAATAAATATATGCCACGTCACGGCTGCGAGTCAATTAATGATGGTACTATTCATTTTCGGTACCAAAAAAGTGCAGGCTTGTAAGGTAACAAGTGTTTATATGTAGCAACTCATTGCAGCTGACACACATACATGCTTCCACGCATAGGGTGCTGGGAAAAAAGTAAAGCTTATGAATCGGAGGAAGTTTCTCAAAACATAATCACCTCACCCATAAACAAACCAGCTATTGAAGCCTTAATTATGGAAAAGATACAAATGAATAATTTTTAATATGAATTATCATTGGCCTCACAACCGTCTCTACTGCCGTCTCTAGGGTGAGCTGCATATAGGAAAAAGAGTTTTTAAAAAATGAAGTAACTGAAAATGGAATCGATAGATAAAGGGCGAGTTTTTAGTAGTTCAAGTCAAGAGAACGGCGAAAAAGCCTGCGTAAATAGGTTCATGAAAGTCTTCGAGACGCGTAGCTATTCATCGCAACGTTTAGTTGCTAAACAAGCGTTATCACGAGATTTCTTGCACCGATTCCCTTTGCGACTTATGTCTTTGTGGTAGATAAATATGTAGCATAAGGGTAGCTGTGCTGAGAGTACTACCGTGGGCTAAGAAGTAAGTTTTCAAAGTAAAATTTTTGCCCTGCCAATCGTTTCAGTTTCTAGCACCAGAGAGTAGTAAGACGTAATTTCAAAAGTGCTGTTAAATATCATATTTTTGATAGCTTGTTATAGAATGCTTTTTGCCATTTTAGGAGATGACGTGAATCACCATTTGCCTCCTCTCTTCGAGTAAAAGATAAGACCAATGGTTTTGCGCTGGCGTAAGTTACTATGCGTTGAAATTCTTAGTCACGGACATCGTGGAAAAGTGGCTGAGTATTATGAAGAGTTTAATACTGAAGTTCTGTCTCGCCACAAGCAGGCGTTGGCAGAGCAATCCCGACAAGAGCCATACTGCGAAACTAACGGCAGGCACGAGACACCTGCTGATGGAACGGGAGGCCGCAATAAACGATCTAGTTACAAAGAGACCAGGGAGTAGCCAGGAAAAAAACTGAATTAGTATTTCAGGCAAAAGCCTTCTGAGATCGAAAAGAGGAGAAAGCGTAACGCTGCTTGTCATCACTGTCGGCATCGTCAAGTTTAAGGCGGATAAGGACAAAAAAGGCATAGAGACACTATAAGCCTTAAATGTCTCGAATGGTTTTTTGTTAATATAATACTCTAATTTTATAGAAATAGTATGTTCTCTAGGCACGAATTACCTGCATCAGTTCTCAGGAATCTTGGATACCGTAACTGCGCAGGGTTTGCATTTTTAATTTTTATTAAGAATTTTTAATTGCTTATTAATTTACTGGTAAGTTGCTAAATAT
>NW_019215115.1:0-26766 GCF_002532875.2 Varroa jacobsoni | reverse complement strand
ATATATATATATATATATATGTATACGCGTTTTCTTCAGCCACTCTATGGGTACATTATCGCCGTAAATTAGACTTGCGAGCGATAAAGACTAAAGCATTAGGAGCAAGTCTTTCTTTAGCCTCCATCTGTATTCGGTCAGTACACGAAGTCCATAGTTCATAGCTTGGTCATACAACCCATCTATAGCAGCTCGTCGCTGATCCGCTGAAGATCTACATACGATGAGTGTCACGTTGTTATGAAACGTGCCCATGCCGTCCGATGATCAGTGGTTCGTGTCGACTCTTCGAACGGTTGGTATAATTCGCCATTGTAAGAAGAAAACAGTGCGGGCATCGCCTATCCTGCACCCTATACTCGTGGGTTTTGCCTGCTGTTGCTGTCCTTCTGCCAAGGCGTTATCACAAGAAAGCAAACAACAAACAATTTCCTGCAAACGCAGTCGGGCGCGATCATGCCGTATTGCTGATGAAACAGACTTCAGTCGGGAACAACGAGAAGAGGTTGCACCGTCAACTGGACCGAGCCTCAAAGAAAAAAGAACGAAGGGGCCACTTGCAGGGCTGAGCCCCCGCCCACCATGGACATCTCGTAGCAGTACCGGCCAACCAAAACGCGTCTGAGGATTGACTCAGAGATGCTGGCACTGGTGGTGATGATGGGACGAGGTATAAACAGGAGTTTCCCTTTCAAGAGCAGCAAACGAAAAAGAATCCGCAAGCGACTCCACCGGACAGAGAGAGGCTGGACGCGAAAAAAACGAACCCAACTTAGAACGAGACAATACAAACCGGAAAGCAGTCGCCGCTTTGTAGCAGTGACAGCAGCCGCAGTGGCGCTGGCTCGAGCTGAGCTTCATTGCAAAGAAGAGGTCACGTCTTTCCGATGGATGATGGTGGGTGGCGATGACGAGTCCGACAGTCCAACGGTCCTGAAGCAACCAAGACGATCAACGTTGGAGGCCAAAAAATAATAGAGGAAGAAGGAACCAACTACGAGGGCAGAAAGACCGGATCTCCTGTGTGAAGCGTGTAAGCGGACACGGCCACAAATGCCTACTACTAGTTGTTCTTTGCAAGGGAAAAACGCAAGTCAGAGTGAGAGATAGACCGGTAGCTAAGAACGGGCGGGGCAAAACAGGAAGAAATGGCCGCCCTCGGGAACGAGCCTGGATCCGAGAAAGTGCGAGACTGATAAGCAGGCCGTGCCCGGTAGGATGGCAGTAGTCAGGAAGACGGGGGAAGCTATAGGAGCAGGAAGAAATGACAGAGAGCGCGTGCGAAAGAAGGGCAAAGTCTAGAAGTCAAAAGGCTGCTGGACAAAAAGGGAAAACGCAACGAATTCGTTCAGCTAACCGCACAACAGCAGCAGTAAATGTCCAGTCAAGGGGAAAGGAAGTCCGATTCGGATCCTAGCATCAGAATGCTTACATGGCTGTCGGCTGTTCCTGTAAGAAACGGTGTAAGAAAAAGGCGTTTTAAACAGACATCGACGGTATTTGCGGTCATGATGTATTGAGCAGAACTGGGGTAAAAAATGACCACCCATCAGTATCACCTTTTCGGCGCCTTTTATCTGCCGTAGGCTAAACTATATGGATGAGACTGCTTGAAGAAGCACGTGGTGGGAAACGAAACATGGCTTGCTTTGCAGGTCAACGTACAAATGAGCATCGTGGTTAGAGAGAACAATAAAGGAACTAACAATGTGAAGGACAGACTTGTCGACAGAAAATTAGATTCTAGTTAAATTAGTATAAAAAAGAGAACTAGATTAGCTTAATGTCAGCTTGTGGCGCGCTACTAATGTTCTTAGGATATACGTTCCGATGTATTAACTAATTTTGAGCCCACTCAAGAGTAATTCTATGCAGTTATGCTAGCACAACCTTTTTTTCCAAAAAATGCGGTAAGTTCTCATAGGGCACATCTTTGCTCATTGTTCTGTATAACGCGAGCATCAACCTATTGTCAGTCACTACCCATAGATAGTAGGTAGATAGTTACTGTGTGAGCACCTATGTTTAAAAAGGACCAGTATCGAATATAGTAAAACTTAGTCCTCGGAACAGACAGTCAAATGGTTTCGGTGAGATTTCACTAAATATCACGTTATGAGCTACGAAGGTTTAGGACTCTGTACCCATAATAAATCATCTTTTATAAAAATCACATTTCGCCCAATTTTCTCTCTAATTTCTGTTATTCTACTGCGTGTTTGCTTCCTAATGATAGCTTCTTCCATGTTCTGCTGTCATGTTGTTTTCCGTGAGTCCATGTACGTCCATTGCCACGTACTCCAACAAGCATGAGCAGAAGCATTATCGGCATGTTTCGACAACTTCGGTCTCTTTTTTTTCGACCGGTCAGGCGAGCTGAACAAACGAGCGGTCGCCATTCGCGCACGACCAACACAGTGACTATAGCGTCGCGTCTTCTACTACTCCGGCGTTTCCAGCGCTATTGCTGCTACTGTCAAACCATTGCCGGAACCGCTGCCGTCGCCGCCCACCATCAGCCTTGCTCGTTGATTTTACTCGGCCTGTCCATGTCTTTGGGTAGAGGCCACTGCAGTCCTTCCCGCTGTAAGGGACATTGAGAGAGCCTCGTCTCCGATGCGGAATGTAGGACAAAGGCCGCGGCACAGCACCGCACCGCCGGGGCCGGGGATCTCCTTCTTATCTAATCTTTTTGTAGCCTGTCTCCTGCCAGGCTTGTTCCTTATCGCCAAGGTTCGAGGTTCTCCTATCTCATTTTCCCGTTTGCTTCCCCGACGGCCTGTTTGCAGGCCGACGGTGCTCCTGCCGGCCTGGCTGGTTGCTTTCTTGGCCATCCCTCTCTTCCTACTACCATCTACGTCTCCTGTGAAACCCCGTATGTACCTTGCCCTCTCGTCGTTGGTTGCGTCGTCTTTGCCCCGCACAGCACCCCAACTTTAGCCCATTTGCCCTTACTCACTTTTCCACCCCCACCTACTGACTTTCCATCGTATCTCAACCAGTGCAACGAGTCTTCCTTATCTACAGGCGAGACTGCGACTCGGCGCTTTTCTGCGGCCAGGACGAGAGTGCTCGGAGTCATAGGGGTTACAGTTAACTCTATTTTTTTTTTGTTCAAAAGATCCCTTGGTTTCCTTCGCACTCATCGATATAGGCAAACCGATATATGTATATGCCTATATGAGGCATATATAAATGCGAGTGCACTCTGTAGCGCACGCGCACTCAGACAACACACGGCCGTCGTCCAAGAACCCAACGTCAAGGTCAAACATTAGAAGCTGTTACGTACTCAGTTAATTAAAAGAGTCAAGACAGCAATATAGGAATGTCGCTACACTTTTTTAAGGGTTAAGATTAAAGACTGGGTTAAACTGAAGACTAAACGTGGTCTAGCACAGATTTGTACGATGTGTTAAAAATACAATATTATGAAATTATATAACAGGTAATATATTCGAATCAAATAACTGGCTTTTTTTTAATGAGTAAACCATTTTTTTTGTAATAATCCTAGACTTATTTATTTTACGTCTGTGCCTAATCTACTTTGCTGCATACGCCCAAAGCATAACACATATTAGTTAAATGGTGTCAAGTACAGTTGCTGTAACTTTGTATTACTTTGTTGATAATTTTTGTACATGGCCAGCCAAGTGTTCCTTAGAAACTTGGCATTATAATATATTTCGTTGTCACACAATACGCATTAAAAAAGATCGTAGGCAGAATTTTCGTATACGCATGTTTCCATCGCACATATATAAAAGGTACCAGCTGTTTGTGAGTTCATTGTTTTCAGTTTGAAGTTAGGTAGAAATGGTGGCATTGCGGAGCGATTGCTTGCCAAGAACCTTTCATGTTCCTTCGTCTCCCCTCTTCTTCCTAGAGGCTCCATGGCCGTTCGAGGGATTGAGCTCCGGGTCGTGGCCTTATCGCGCCATACTCTGTTCCATCTATTTTTCAACTGATAGTGTGTGCTAGTCGTTGCAGTCGCGCGAGGAAGCGAACTGCGACGATAAGATAAGGATACACACAGGGGCTGGGGTATCGCCTCTGTCGGGTAACGCAGTGGCGGAAGCAGCAGCATCAGAGGGTTGCGGAGGATTCGGGCCTGCAGTGGCGGTGCCGTGGCACCGGGAGGGGTACCGCGCTAGGACGAAGCAAGGGGTAAACGGGGGTTGCCGGCCAGACCCGTCACCGTTGCCGCCGAATGAAGAAGAAAGGGGAGCAGCAACATTTCTAACCATTTCTTTCCAAGCGTCTACGCACGTAGGAAACCTGCAGCAGCAGAAGCAACAACCACAGCGGCAGCAAAGGTCATATCGGTGGCGGCCCGGCTCCCCAGCATCGTGCGGGCGATGCCCACCATCGTCCAACGAGGGTTCGTCGTTCAACGGGGGCCCGTCGTCCATGCTTCCCTATTCCAACTGCTTGCCTCCCTATCGGCTATACGCTACGCCGTAGCCAGATTCTTTCTCGAGTACGGCACTAGCTACGGCAAAGGCAGACACAGACTTTCACAAAAAATGACTGGCCGCGGGTACGAAAGCGGCTCGCCGACATCCCTTCCAACGTGCAATGTCTATTAATATATATATATACATGGATGGTGCAAGAAGATGCCAGTACGCCAGTGATAATCAGTCATTCGCTAGAGCAATCCACAACACATACAGGGACCTGACAGTAACGGTCCGTGCGGACGTGGCTTTCTTGATGGGTCAAGATACAGTGTTAAGCAAGTGGTGACGCTGGCTTCGCATTACAACTAAGAGTAATATGGAGTATCATGCTGTTTGTGAATTTTCGCTATTAATCTCGTACGTACCCCAGCAATGAATAGTCAATCCATCGCGCGATAGAGAAAAGTGCTAAATTTGTTTTGTTGTTCAACTAATTTAAACGCTGTTTAAATAAGCAACCTTTAATGTTTTATGTTTATATTAAGAAACGCTAGTATAGAAAAACCCCGGCTCGTATTGGGTGACGAATATTGCAAACGGGCATATAAAGCTTAACTGGAATATGTGCTTCATTAGATACTATTCGTAAGACGTCACGAAATTCTAAAGCTAAATCCGGCCTGAAAATAGTACACAACGCATGATAATGGCACTTTTCCAAGGTCACTAATCTTCCGAAAGCAAAATCCTTACGTTTTGACATTTTCCCATTATCAAGGTCTTTGCGTTTGTCATCGCCAAATATAGAGGCTCGCGGTAATTCGTATAAAAGCGCAACTATTACATTATGGCTCAGCATCCTGCGTATCGATATGCCTTCGTTCAATTTAAAACACAGCCCTCCCCATCATCCTGCAGCTCTCGTCTTTCGATTTCAGAGTAACACACACACACCACTATCTAATCCTCCATAGATTAATTCTCTGTTACTCCATAATATTGCGTGTCTCTCAATCAATACTCACGTTACATCTAGCGTGTCGACGCTCAGAAGAAGCGTACTAGCAGACGCAAAAAAGGTTGAGCAAAAGAGAAAGAGCCTCTCACTCTTTTAGAGGATCTAACAACGCCGAACCGCCGCGAAGATCGAACATAAGTAACGAACGAAGCACGTACCAATTATTCCTGTGCCTCCTGTGTTTTTGCCGATCCTTCCACCTCGAGTAGCTCTCCTTCAATCCTCTCACAGCTACCCCGAATTTGCCCGATACCTCTTCGACCCCCTGTGGCGGAGGCACCACCACAGCAACGGCTTAAGCCACGATATCCCACGACCGTGGCCTAATCCGTAGAGCAGCGTTGATTCTCTTTTTTTGCCTTTTTTCTTTTCCTGCACGCTCGTTCGCTCCAGCGGACGTTTCAGTCGGAAGCCGTCCAACGCTGCCCTTTTTCCCCGAGTTACCGATACGATACAGCTTGAGTATTATAATAATAAAGGTGAAATTTATCACCGCATATCCTATACAGCCGTATAACTCCGGGGGTCTCCCATACCGACGGCCATACTATCTTTCATCGGCTATACAGACAGCTAGGTACGAAGTATCAAGAATTCTATTGGTAGGTGCCTGAGGTTCGCTTTTTCCTATCTACTGCCTGGACTACTCCTGGCTCTGTTTGACTACGAGAATCCGTGAAGCCACGAGAATTCCCCCATGGCGCTATCGACTAAACGAACACCATAGCAGAAGCCCAACTGAAACTGCAGCAAAATAGCAGATTTCCACAACTCCATTTTCGTCATCGTCACAATCGCTGCTGCCAACGGCGCCAACGTTGTCATCCTGCAAATAATCTTCTCTACACTAAACCCTTCCTGTCCAGCAGTCTCTGCTGGTTTGCGTGCGATGTGATGGTGGCCGTGGCCGCCTTTCCACACCGCCGTAATACCGTAGGTCTGGGCTAATGTATTAGACCGGCGAGGATCACTCGCGATGTTTCCCGCTCAGTCGTTTACTACTATCTCTATCGCGTTCTCTCGTTCATTGTCGATCATTTCGCTCATTTTCCGCCACTTCTCGCCAGCGCCACTACATCACAAAAGTATCAAAGATATGTTGTCGATATGTTTTAGTTGATCGCTTGGCTACCGGTATACTCGTGGCCCAACGCTGAAAACCAGCGGCGGCTTTGGGGCCCGCTTGCTTCTTGGGTTTTCATTTTACTCGTTCTTAGCAGCTCCGCCTCTTGTACCACTTTTATATCTCCCTTAGTTCACAGATACTGGATCACATTTTGAGTTTCACACTGCCTCTATCCTTCTTTTTTTCCTCAGTTGCGTTCACTTTTCATTCTTTCAAGTTACAACCTCCAAACGCACAACCGCCGATCCTTCCGACTCTTTCTCTCTTATTCGTTTGTCAGAACTTTATCTGGCGCAACCACTGTCGTTGCTGTAGCTGAAACCTGCGCACGTCGAAACTGGAAGAAAGCATCGAAAAAGTGTCATCGAAAAGCGGCGACGAACGTACAGGGGTAAATGGAGTGCAAGAGTGAGAGAAACCAGACGAGAAAAACTATGCTGTGGGGGGAAACGGCAGGAAAGGTTGAGAGGGTCCGCCTGCTGTAGAGAGGATAACTGCGACACCTCCAGCTCAGCAACGGGTGATGATATTTTCCTTTACAAAAACTGAGATATTTTTGCCGGATCGCCACCAGTGCCGCCGCCGTCCACAAGCAGGCCAGAGAGTCTGGAGGCGGTTAACGGATAGGACTGATTAGGGGTTTCATCCGATGCCCTTCTGAAATAATATGTTAAAAGATAAACGCGAGAACCAACATTGGGAGACGTAATATAGACACGGGCGCAAGAGAAGCGGACATTGGCCGGTAGAGGGGCAGAAGGCAATGGACGGACGGGGAGGGCATTTATAACGAGGGAAGGGCAGTCTGTGGAATAGGGGGCAAACGGGCGGCGAGTACTGCTCTCATGTGGCTCCCACTGAGCGGCTGCGTTGTAGTGTGTGGATACGGCGAATAGGATAAAACGGGGAAAGCATTGGATAGCGAGGAGTGCACGCCCAAAAAGTGGATAACGTGCGAAGAAAAGGCTGTGCTTTTATTGTTACTAAAGCGTCGTCGCGGCAAATTCTATTTGATCACAGGGAAACGGCGAGTATTAGGATAGTGAGGTACAACACTGGGGTGATAGCGGAATAAGTGAGTGGATGAGGAAGATCATTCTATCGCAGGCGCTCGGTTCCGCCTCCGGGATTATGAGAAAGAAGAAGAAGGAACCTTATGATCCTATTGCGATTGCCAACTCCGGCCACCACAGAGCCCCCGGGCAATATCAAGTGTTTTGAGTGTCGATGTCGCCCAGCCTAGAAACAGCTTACTTCAAAAAGGCTCAACAGATTTTATACGTTTGCATAGCTGATTTAGGCAGGTTGATGGTACATTGCATGACGTAGCTGTGTATCGTATATAATTGATAACCAGTGTCACCACTTTCGTATTTATCTGCTTGCAGCTCATTTACCCAAATAGAAGCCTCGATTGTAAAATAATTGAGTTGGAAACGTACCTTGATTGTAAAAAATACGGGGTTACACAACAGGCCTTGTTTCAGACTCAGAGACGCTGAAAAACTTCTCGATATCGATTAGAAGAATCACGCAGTCAACATTTGAAAAATAAAAATGAACTTTGGAAAAAAGTTGTGTAGAAGACGTATCATATGATTCATTGCCAGTTATGGGCCTGGTCGGGTACGATGATAACTGCCATTCTCAATAGGTTTACAATGCTTTTAGTACCTAACTAAATTATAACTTAGAGCTCTTATGGATAGCAGCATGCTTCTCAACGCTGACGGCGTAGTATAGATGATAATTTAGTGAATGAACGTTTACGAAAACGTGGCTAATATTTAGGTTGTTCTTAATATTCTAAATTTCAAATAGATAGGATTTGAATAATTTTCAACTACACGAATTTAGGGTACGATGGTCTTAGCAATTCCTTAACATAGATTTTTTAAGCACATTGAAAAGTATCCAACCCGGACGGGTTAGCGGGTAGGCGAAAACAATGAATCAATGTTGAATTGCTTGCTGGGAAGGGAGAAAATCGATCCCCTGGAAATTCATAAAAGCTCAGTTTCTGCTGTTTATTTTTACGTAGATCCTTTGAAGATAGTAGGGATTTTGGCAAATCAATGATTAGTCATCAGCTATTCGAAACCGCAACGCCGGTAATCGTAATGACGAGGTGAGTAGCATTCAATCCTGTCTCGAACGAGGGGGTCTCGTTCTATAGGGATTCTCCTGCTATTACAGGTAAAAAAGAGATTACTCTTCATATGTATATGGGAATCCCCACAGTTGAGCCCCGCGTTCCACGGAGAACATACCGATCGGTAGCTAAGCCATGATGACATGTGAAGTGTGACCATTTCGTGGCTGTGTAACTCGATTTTTTCAGATAAACTGGACAGTTCCCCATCCAACTTGTGCGCACCCCTCTACCCGCCCTCCAGTAATGCTCGAGTGATAACTGCGACACGTCATGCGCCTAATGCAACCAATGTTATGTCTCCGTTAGTATTGGGCAATCTACTCAGTTATTGCCATTCCTGACGGGCATCGTTTGCCTCCTATTTAGTAAAACCGTCAAGTCGATATCACATCGCAAGGCTTACCTACTCTGTTTTCCGGTTTTGGTTGAGCAAAATGATTCAATTAATGTAGTGAATTACATAATCACTCGTAACCAGACACAAAAAATAAGCCAAAAGCTACGTACTTATGGCTCATACTTAGAATTGCGTTAATATTTCAACGTTCTTTTATCTTCGTTAACGCAGAAAATCGACGCTGGCGGTTGCAGGCAATCACGGCCTAGCTTCATATTATTATTATTAGCCTAGCTTTACACTATTATTTGTCCTGAGTGCTCATGTAGATCTTACAATCGCTACGGCATGGGCGGTCAAAGGCAATTCGAACACGTGGGGTATAAAGCTCGTTTCCTCGTTTAGTCGTAAGGTGGCGCCACGCTCGGCGCTATGGGGATCCACAGAAGGATAACCGCTGGTCTGCTCATACGATGCTTCAGACGTACAGCCGCTATGAT
Organism: Varroa jacobsoni; assembly: GCF_002532875.2. Taxonomy (NCBI): domain Eukaryota; kingdom Metazoa; phylum Arthropoda; class Arachnida; order Mesostigmata; family Varroidae; genus Varroa; species Varroa jacobsoni. The sequence continues at coordinate 17,224 of NW_019215115.1, read as the reverse complement.
CCGTGCAGGGTGATGCTTTCCGTGCAGGAAAAGTATGACTCCATTGAGTGAGAGCTCAATTAAAAGAACTTCACCTGGGCATGACAGTTTTAAGTTCTTGGCGGTGTGTAACTTACAGGAAAATCAACTAGCATAGTGTTTTGTGATCACTTTGGTGTTTTATTTTTGTTGTGCTTGTGTCTATATGGTTGATTGGCTAAAATAACTATATTTTTCTAAGTACTGCACTAGCGCATCTGTCTAGCCACAAGCTTTATCACCTCGTATAGATTGGTCTATACATTTGTGCTCAGCAGTTAATTTTTTTGAAAGTGATTTAGTGATGATTTTTAGGCATTGATAACACGACACTCGGATGGCATGATAGGCACTAGCATAGTAGACAAATCTAAATAGTCACAGTTTGATTTCCCATGAAGCCTGCTCTCGCGGGTATGTCAGTTGCATTATTTACCGATGATATAAGGCTTTCTCCAGTTCACCTTAAGGTAAACAATCAAACATACAAGCAACTCAAACGGCTCTTTGGAACCCCATCGACGCACCTACATCAGAGAGGGTTCGCCTCTCTCGCTAACGTCAAGCCAAGCATAGCAGGAACCATTCTCGACAGCCTGTCCGACCGCTGACGCGCGCCCCACGTTTATAATGTCCGAAATCCCCGCTCGCTTCACGTTAGTGTCGTCGCAGGAGCACCACGCGGCAAGAAGTTTTGATACCACCGGGGCAAGGGCAAAGAACCGGTAGCGGTTGTAGTGTGTGTGGACGTCTGCACACCGTCGATATAGCCCGCTCCGCGCCGCGACACAAAGTCGCCTTTTCGTCTGATGCAAGACTGCACGACGCTTCATTCGTACCTCGCTCTTGTGATTGCCCGCTTCTTCATGACCAGCATTGGCAGCTACTGCCTTCTGCCTTCCCGATTCACTTCATCGACGCTATCGGCACAAAACACTTCTTTCTCGCGCGCCCGCCATCGCTGGTTTGCCCCCTTCTCTTCCCTACACCCCACCCCGGCCAGCGTCGCATTATCCTTATTACTATTATTATTTGTTATCATTATTATTGCTGTTATTAATATTATAATGTGCTGGTTCCATGGGCATTGAGTGTGACCGCGGAGTGAGTGGTTCTGTGAGTCTCCACGCCCTCTTCCTATTGAACGAAAATGGGAAACCATAGAAGCTTACACTTTGAAAGGGCGAAAAGGCAAAAGGATACGGCGAGAACCACCGATGGGGACAAAATGAGCGACTGTGGGAAAAATATTTGGGACCGCTGGCTCTGGGCGGGCGAGCTCCTATGACAAGCGAAGAATGTGGGTCTACCAAAGCTATAGCGGGGGGTTTTCCTAGGTTTGTGCTGTTGCTAGCGCCAGCCGCGGCGATTATGATTATCGTTGTTACTACTGCTATTATTCGCGCTGAGACAGTCGCACCAGCAGAAACCCGTGGCGAGGCGATGCTACGAAGAAGCAGCTAACAATGACAGAGTACGCCTGGCGAAATACAGCGATCCCCACGCAACGCCTCACCAAATCACCGAGTAGCAACTGATGCAGTCTTCCCGGTTCCCCTGCTCGTCGTCATCTGCAGTCTTTCTCTCCCACACATTTTCTCGTTATGAGGGAGCGGACGCGACCAGCTGGCTTAGGCTAGCGTTGCTGCTTTCGTTGTCGTCATCGTCTGGGCCGGCCAGCTAGAGACGGACACGCAATTGAGATGGGCGGGCGCGCGCTGCAGGAGCAAAGCAAGAGGGTAGTAGTAGTGGCAGCGATGCGGTGTTATTTGTATGCAAATCGAAGGGACCCCACATCGCGCGGGTAGAGGAATGACTTGGTAGCATGGTCAACTGGACTGATGATTTAACTCGAACCGGTTGGCACTATAGGGGGGATAAATCGAGATAAAAGGAAAGCAAAAGCAACCAAGGAATAAAAAAAACTTACGCTGTCACCGTCGCAGGTAATAACATCCAGATCGTTTGTTTTTGTCCAAGTTACCAATAAACGAATAATCGTAATGGTTCCCTTTTTACACGTGTTTTTAAGGGGTTTATCGTATTTTTTAATATGCATATAGGGTTAGAAAGTAGGCGTGCAGTGAGATATAATTTGTTTCAATGTTTTCAATCAACTTAAATGTTTCACTAAGATTTACTTAGCTCTAAAATTATTCAAATATAAGATATGATGAAAGGTATATAGCTTTGATTCTGAAATTTAGAGATGGTTTTATAGTCTTTTATGTAGTATATGCATATACATATATATGTATTATAGTGTTGCTTATTTTGCAAATGTTAGCTAATATATTTAGATTTACGGTAGAGTACCAATTTCAATCAATAGGTCGTTACTGGATATTTAATTTGCCGTCTACTTAAGTTACTCTGCTGCTTGCCCTTCTTAAAAATTTACAGAAATATACAAGTAACTAATGACCGTCAATTTTGGGACTCAAAAAATTTGGTCCCCATCACCTTTCGAGTTAACTGGTATCCCGTAAAGTAGGCAACATCATTTTTCTTTTTTTGAAAATAAGATGGGCGTTGGCTCCATCCTTCTTTTTTTTCAAAAACGGTTAAAACCAATATTTAAGGGTTCCAGAATGCGAAGTTAAGTTGAAAACCCATCTAACAATATAAGCACTACATATGGTAATATGCATATTTCACGCTGTTCTCAATGTTCTCATGTATATTATACATGTCCCCGTAAAAAAAATCATGTACTTATCGAGCTATGCTCGGAATCGTACCCGTACCCTATTTCAATAGAAAGTGATACAACAAGCCCCGTTTTTATTAGTTTCTAATTAACGGCGGGCAGTTTGTATTGCTGCAACTGCTGCTATAACACAAAAAAAAGAATTTTAAAGTTGTTAGCATGCTCAGTCAGCTTGGCTGTAACAGTCCGACGCGCTTATTTCTACTTCTTACATTCTAGCTTGGACTTGACAAACACAAAAACCAGGGCAGCATTACAAAACAGAAGTCAGTCAGGACAAAATCGTCTTACGGGACAATAATGTCAGAACGGTAAAACAGACGACTAGCGTAAACAGTATTACTCATTTTTTGACTTTTATTAACAACCGTACTATCGTATATCCCATGAAAACGTGATGGTGAGATGCGTTCAGCTGTTCCTCGTTTATAGCTAGTTACGCTAGCTCGTTTCTTCAATGTTCCTTTCTTTTTCTGACTGCTAAGGCCTGTTTCAAATTGCACTCTGTCTTGCTGATTGCGAGATCATACAGTTCCCCTGACCGCCCAAAGAGTAGTTGCCTCACTTTGAATGTGCCTATTGTCAAGATGAATTTTACACTCGGAAAGCATCAAGGGGGACCCGAACAATGAGGGGAGTAAAGATATATCGTTTAAGATCTCGATTTAGCTGATTCATCCTAAGCGTCCTCAACTCGTGTCTGCCTGGGCAGTTGCCCCCGCCAGCAGACACCGATGCCATACAACAATAGAAGAGCCGACGATCACATCACAACCGTACGATGAGCACGGTCTGCAAATGATGTTGAAGATCGGCCCGAAGGCCTCTCTGCTTTTCACCGCACCGAGGGCCACCCCGTCAAGCGATGAAGTCAGTCAACGACGAAACTGGCGGATCCCATTGCGCCTACTGCGCCGCAGGTCCTGGCGATGTCCCGGTTGCTGCTATATGATGTTGTATTCAGGATGGTTATGCGATGGCAAGTACATCACGACGACGATTTTTAGCCAATAAAATCATTTATCGTCGGAAGAGTCAAACCCGGCACTCTCACTGCTGAGATGCCGCGTTCCGTCCTTCTGTGGCTTCTACTTACACCCTTCGTGTAAGGCTTTTACTTCGTCCACGTTCGTATAACTGCTACTTCGATCATAGTCGCCGGTGGAGCGGACTTCTCCTCGGTGGCGACCGATACCACGAATGATGATGATACGATCCTGTACGGATCGCAGAAAGGCACTGGCGAACGCTCGTAATCTGAGCAGGCACGTCAGCGCGCAAAAATTTGAACTGCGTCTGCATTCGCTGCTTGTGGTGTTGTTGCTGTTGAAAGAAGCAGGACGACTACATTGAAAATGCTTTCCGAAAACGTTCTAAAAGAGCTATTTTACGGCAATCCGCCCCTCTCAGATTTCATGGCTACCTTTTCGACGGAGGAGAGAAAGAAAATCAGGAGTACGGGGATCAGGTCGGACACTTAGAGATATCGGAAATGCACCTGTTCGATCCGATTCAACTACTGATGCTCCCTAGAACCGATCATACCTGCTAAGCTCGACCGTAGACCACCAGACCACAGATAATGGAAACGAATGCATTAAAATAGGGCTTACCACATTTTGGTAATTAAAACGAACATCTTTAAGAGTGTACACGAAGGGAGTTATTTGATTAAAATTGACGGGAGTATGAAACACATGGCACCAAAGAAGGTTACTAAGTGGACTTTGTTTAAGCAACTAAAACTTGCCAGCTACTTGTCTGTTCGTGCCATTATATGTTGCTTAGTAAACAAACATTATAGAACTGCTGTCGCCATAGATAATTCTGAAGCTATGACTTATATACGAAATTACCGTATTCGTGCGGTTTGTAATTAGAAATGAAATGTGTTCTATCCTCGTGAGGTAATTATGACCTAGCGTTTTTTAAGTACATAAGCTTCGACAGAGCCGAGATAACCCGATAGATCTCTGCTGTTAGGATCTGTTAGCAAATATCCCAAAATATCTATGATTAAGGGTTCTTATGTATTTTGTTTAGGACTAGACGTCTTTTTCCTACTGCGCCAAACGATGCGGTTTTATCTCCAACAATTCATAAATTCAATTAAAATCCAATTCAACTTAATACACCACTTATTACATTTATTGTAATTATCTCCCTTTGAGCATGTATACCTTCTTCCATTTTCCTTGTATGCCAATGACTCTGCGGCATTTCCATAGAAACGACAACTGATTCACATGATCTACGAACTGTGCAGGCTTTGAAGCTGGAGGTGGCAACGACTTCGAAGGCAAAAATAGAAAGCGAGATTGTTATAGAGGTTCCGTTATCCGCAGATGGGTGGGCTGCTTTAACAACAACGACAAGAACAACAACGCTACCTTTCGCTATGCTTCGTCTCACGACTCCTGATGTTGTACTTGTTGTCAAAGCCAACTTGTGTTGACTTCCCGTTCCTGGCACGTTTCGCTTTATCCTGCGCCTGAGTAGTGGCCCCGTCTTCGTAGTCCACGCCCGTAACCGCCAGGAGGCCACTGCAGGTGCCTGCGGTTGTTACTTTACCTGTGAGCCAGCATTTCTTCTTGTCGCCGCCGTACGTGCTGGTGGTGTTTCTATAGTCGCTTCTATTGTTGTCTGTACACGCTCGTTGCTGTTACTTCTGGGCAGGTGTTCTTATTCGGTGATGGCGCTGAAGCTGATGATGGCCAAGGCGGTGGCGGCAGCAGCGATATTTAACACAATGGATTTTCTGTTAGTCGCGTTCTTGCTTGCCTGCCGTTAAGCATTCGTGTCACCGACAAGAAATGCGGATATGAGCCTTTCTCCTCTTGCTCGCTATACGCGCCCCCACACAGATAGACGCTGCCAAGTAAACAAAACGGCCAGCGTTACCCCCGGTAGCAATAATAAACCGCAAAGCCGTCGACAACGACAACAACGACGACGACGACGACGATGACAACAACAACAGCAGCAGCAGCAGGAGAAGGAGGAGGGGAAGCATATATGATAGATACAATGAATAACTGCAATGCGAGAGTTTGTGTTGTACACCCGTGGCAAACCGTAGCGCTATTGTAGTAAGAGTTGCGGTCGTAGTAACAGTGTAAGGTGCAATCCATGGTGACCACCACAGCGTCGCTTTCGCTCTATCGCCCTTTCTCTTCTTTTACTCGATGCCACGGCGCTGCTGCTGCTGCTGCTGACGCCGTACAACGGAAAGGAGACGTCCCTGGATCTTCTGCGCGGATCTACGGCTTCCGCCTCATCGCTAGGGGGCGTTTGCCAAATCAAAGCTAGTTTGCTACGAGGCGTACATGCATGCCAAGATGAACGGGGTCTGGCCCCGGCGGAGCCCCAGTGTACCTTACAATCACAGTGCTGACTGTGAGCTGAAGGCAATCGGGTCTTGAGTGAAACAAGGAAATTGAACGCGCCTTACAGCGCGGTCGGTTACACTGCACATAGACCGTGCGACCGTACTTATAGCCGCTAGCACTAAGCACACAGCATGTCCTATTGTTGTTACGGCTGTTGTCACTGCTGTGCCTTCGGCTGCTGTTCTTGTAACTAGCTAAGTGACAACAATGCCGAAGGGATCGCAAACATTACGAGAATGGTCGGGTTTGTGGCAGATTGATAACCATGAACGACAATAATAGGTTGGTTGCGCTATATGGCTTGCCCACGATGCATCCAACATTCGTACGTGTGTTCACTATTCGTACTGCTATTGTCGTTGCTTGCAGGGTTATAAACAGTGGAATTATGTTGTACGCACGCCAGTATAGTTACTCGGTTAGGAGGGAGGCGAAGGCGCAGGACGAGCCGAGCTTACGGGTGCAGTACGATCAACGCCTCTGTCCAGCGAACTAAACGGACAGAGAACATCCCCCGATGAAAAAAGAAGGAAAGATAGATCGTCAGGAAGACCAGCGTAGCTATCGCGACCACTTCCGTGATCCGTTCGTATATCGGCAACTGCTGCCTGAGGATGTGGACAACAAGTTTTACTGCTTGGTAGTTACCGCTTCTACTGCAGCACAGTTTCATGTCTGCGGGTGTCTGGTGTTCTTCTACTTCCTATGACGCGAAACATAGGCGTCGGTTGATCTAACGCCCTGACGCGCAATGGAAATGCGAAGCCGCGTTCATAGCGGAACGAAGTCAGTCGGATCAGAGCAATTGATAGACTCGAAAGAACTAGTTCGCGTTGGCATCGCGGCACTGAATACATCGTCACCAAGTTTGTGGACGGTAGTCGAATGCTCTGCTCTACGCAGCTTTCTTGGAATGTACGGAGTACAGCCGTCGCCGCGGGGTCCGCGAGAGTCGCGTGGCTGTCCTCTAAAGGACTTGCCGAAGTTGGGCGAGCGCCACGCCGCAGGTGTTCTGCTGGGATTCCCAATTCGTTCTGCTTGCAGAACTTGTGCCAAAGCAGACGATAAAGGGCAAACAGAGGGAAGGTAACGATGGTAAGGAACCAGACAAGACAAACAGCCACTGAACAGGTCGTGTGTGTGCGCGCTCACTGAGAGCCATGCCGAAGCTTTCATATCTCTGACCATGCGGCTCGATTTTTCAGCAAGTGACTCGTCAAAACGGTCCCGGCCGACAATCAACCTAACACCTAGTCTGTAGTGGTCTATCAGAAACCTACTTCTACCATAGCTGGCGTGGATGACAGAAGTGGGATTCGGAGGATGTTGTAGGGCCAAAAGGCAGCAGCTCCTAAAGGGGCGTCACACAAGACGTCGCGGTCAGCCCGGTTGACACGGAAACTCCATATATCAACACATATTAGCTGCAGGCCAGATAGCCCCCTCGCTCCTTTTCTTTTCGTTGGTCTACCTTTCTTGCTTAGGCTAGCCCCGCTTGCCACACCTCTCGCTGTCCCGCCTCTCGGCAAGGGTGAAGCCACATTGGCAATGAGGCATTGCAAGTAGACAGTGATTTAGCTTGACTCCTTGTTGCCTCAAGCTGCGAAAGTGCCGGCTACTAGCAGCTGGTGTCCGAAACTGTGCGAGCGTATCTAACGCTGATGTGTAAGTGCCATGTTCGGTGTATGGGCATACGTGTGTGTGTGAATGCGAAAACGGAACACATGAACGCCGGCCGGTTCTGCGTGATTTCAGGCTGCTGTTGCTGTTCGCGTTCCTGCAATGAAAGAGATGATACAGAGAGGGATAGAACGGAGAAAGAAATGATGAGAAAACGGAACAGGGGGGATAGAGCAACTGGCCGGAAACCGTTCGGTCAACGCTTGGCAGCTGTGTAACAGCTGCTCACAACAACTGATGACATGCGGAACCCAAGCGGTGTAATCGGTAACCCACTATCGTCAAAGCTGTGGTACGTACGAGCTATTGGGATTAGCGTTAAGTGTGACCTGACCCAGCTTGGAATGATTTAACTACCGACTGACTATCAGGTAACGTTAGCTAATGCTGTTGGCCTGCTGGCTATGTGTCACCTCGGAACTGCGGCATTTCCTGCAGAGCGATTCGCCTTCTCTTTTCTTTTGCCCTCTCGGCTGAGGTAGTATCCAGCCACTAAGTTATTCGCTTGCTCCTCTTGTCCACTGAGCATTTCGAGCAGCTCTACTTGGACAGCGCAAATTGCAGATAGCACACGACCAACACCGCGACAGAAATGGCGGCGACGCTTCCCTACGAACGCTTCGGCGCTACCGGAAGTGGGCGCTTCTGTCAAAAGCAGCCCGCAGCCGTCGCTGATCAATTTGAGTCGAGCCGTCTAATATCTTATCTTGGCCAAAATCATTTTGCTGCTTCTCCAGTTCCGTCGGGTAGTCCGCCAGCCAGCGCTTTATGCTGCACCGCCGAAGGGAGCCGGATGGACTCCTCTCCTTTTGCAAGCAGAGGCATCATGTTAGGGAGTAGGGGGATTGCGCTAGAGGGGTACGACGAAGGGGATTATGCTTTCAGAGTCTACACAGCCAGCGCATATATAGTACAGCAATCTCATGTCCAAACAGATGATGTCGCTAAACAAGCGTCGAGGCATGGCTAGCGCATTGTATAAGTATCCGCCGGTTGGCTCGTCCAGTAATTCTGTCGTATCTCTCTCCGTCATGTTCTCACATCTTTCAACAGTAGCACTATGACAGCTCATATAGGTTTGGTCTTTTAAGGTTGCTTTTTCATAGGTTAATGTCGGTCTACTCAGGCGTCGGTTAGTTTATCCTGACATCGTATCCATGACACGAGTTTGTAAGCGCCCATATCACAACCAAGTCGCTGTGTATAATATAAGAAGCTTGAGAATGGGGCGTAGTAGAAAAAACTAGCGACGTTATAGCCATAAACTGAGGTGGGGTTGCTACACCCCAATCTTTTTCAAAATCCGCTCCCTATTGGCGTTAGTGCAGTGTCATTGACCGAGGTCACCCAGAGGCGAAGTGACCAGAAATCACCTCGCCCTGGTGCTGGACAATCACCGCGCGAGCAGTTTGCATCACTTTCGCTTCTGCATGGTCTTAGATAGCTTTTTGCGTTGCCCCGGGGCAAGCCATAACGGCTGATATGTTGCCAGCCAAAGCCAGTAGGTAGCCAGGTACCTCAATTTATCTGAAGATATCTGAAGGAAATGGACCGATAACGAGTGGCATGAAATATGTTTCAGTACTTTCCTCCGTTCATACTAGTCTGCGTGCAATAATCCGTGCCCGGTTGGCGGCCGTCAAGTCAACTCAACTAAAAATGTTAGCCCCTCAAGGCTAATATATATATATATATATATATATAGTAGTATATAGTGTATCAGCTCACTAATCTCAGCAACGCCCTTGTGCAGAGAAATCTCCATAGCGTTGTGCCTGTATGTTGCCAATATATATAGCTATAGTGAAGTCCATGCGACCTCACTGGTTATCATGGTTAAGTGTCATAGAAACGCATGCGTAGACTTGATTTACGTGCCGTATAACCTCGCTAATTGATATTTTTCGTCGTAATATGGCAATGTTAAGTTATGTTTATATTTGTAGATTACGAAATAAGAAGTGGTACTTCGACGATACGGCTGTGGTAATGGTTACCACATTGCATTTAGCATCGATACTTTGGATTGCTTACATGATGCACTGGTCTAGCGAAAGGGAATACGTAACGTCTACTAGTCAGTGGTCCATGACGTGTGAACATTACGTAGGATAAAGTGCTTTGAAGAACGACCCAACAATACTTGAAACATTAGTCCCTTAAATGCGCCCTCCGGCTTCTGGGAATCTCGAACTCAAGCTGGATTCGAAACCATGCATCTCAGATGCACATACATAAAAGGCTGTCTATAGGAATTACGGCAAGGATTAGAAAGTGTTATTAAGACAGGTTCTAGTCGAGCATGGGTCTTTGTTGAAGTTCGTTGTACCAAGTCATTATTTGAATGGCGCTCTCCTTTCTACACGTTTTTCAACTTGATACGATGTTTTTTTCTACCTGTCGCTTCCGCCAAGTCAAAGGAAGGAGGAAGTCAGCCCATTTTAAGATAGGTTATTCTCGTCGTCGTGGTTGTGTTTGTCGCTGCTATTGGCAATAGTAGCAGTGAAGATGTCCGAAAGTAACGAATGGGTCGGAGCGGCTGTGCGACGATTCCTGATCGTTATTGTAGTGGTATAAGGTTTGCCAGTCCAGTAGAACCACCCAATCGTCAATCTCATGAGGCATCTGTCCTCAGAAAGACGTATACCGAAATAAGGCGTTTTGCTTTGCCAGACTGCTAGTGAAATCGAAGCGTAGCGAAACTAGAATCAGGGCTACAGAGGCAGTAGTGCCGCTACTTCTACTACGACCACTAATAACCTAAATCTTGAAGCTGCAAAACAGCAGTTCCTAAAAGAAGCTGACTGCTCCGCTTTGTCGTCATCTTCAATGACTCGTTTTCTCCTACTGATTTAAGGATAACTCATCCTGTCTGTGCAGAGACACTCATTCACCGAAAGTCACACACACACACACAAAACCATACGATAATCTGACTCGAGACCCACCCAGCAAATCAAATCCGGCCTCAGGCCACTTGCTCCGCAAAATTCAGACGTTCTTCTCATAGTAGAGAGAGAAAACTCAGGGAGTTAGTGCTTCAGCCAGCAGGAGCGGAGGAGCATTGCGCCGCGCTGCTCGTCGGCTCGATGGGAACGCCGACGAAAACGAACAGAACCACCAGGAGGTTGGCGCCTGCCCCGATAGCCGTCGCCGTGGATAAAGCTCTAGTCGTTTCTAAATTAAGCAGAGCCAGTCTCTCAAAAACGAAATAGGCTTTTTAAGAGCCCCGGACACACGCACACACACATACACCCATACAGAGAAAGAAGGGATAGGAGGGTCCATGCAAGGGGGTCAAGGAGTCTAGAGGAGGAACAAGAGGAGTCCGTCTACGAGCTGCGGTGGAAAGTGGAAGGTAATTGAGGGGGGGGGGGGGGGAATAAGGTCGCACAGAAGGGAGAGGATAAAGGAGAAGATGAAGCTTTGCTTTATTCTTTCAGAATTGCTCACTTTCTTCCTTCTTCTGTTACGTGAAGGGGTCTCGTTCAGCGGCCTCCGTTTCTTTCTATCTTCCTTTCTCGTAGCTGTTTCTCGCTACCCCCTCGCCTATGGGCTCGGATAGGGAAACAGCGGGACGTAACTAAACGGGACGAAGGAGACGGGAGGGACGGCGTGATGTAGTCTGCTTTCCGCAGCTCGTTTTCGCCAGCCGAGTTTCGCACTCAAAGATGCATTGCCACCGCGATTTCGAGATAACCCCGAGCGAGCTTTCGAGTGGGTGAAGCGGTTGAGATACTAGAACAGTCACGATCGCTTTTCTATATGACACTCCTTTAGGACACGTCATTCAGGTCTCGCGAGTAAACAGCGAAAAACCAAATTCTAACTTAACATCCGAAAAAATAACGAAACAGTGGCTTGCATTTCAAACAATAATGGCTTCATACCTCGTATATGATATTGAGTGTAGAATTGAGATTCTGCCGAGCTGTCCGTAGCGATCCACATTGTTTCGATTATCTACATCTCACTTCACTATTCCGAAAACGCACACATCTCGACTTCGTTTAAGCATATCTGAGTCCTGTGGCAACTGGGTAAGTGCCAGGCGTTTCGGTATTGCTGCAATGGTTTGCTGCAGCGGCCGCTCGCTCCAGCTTCACCGGCCTTTACCAGAGCACCGGTAAATTCCTTTTCTAAACTGTCAGCGTCATGAAAGCGGCTCGACTCGGTATGGCACGCCACAGGAACGCATCGTTGCCATTATTGTCTTAGCGGTGGAAAGCGCTTGTCTCTTCGGTCACGAACCGTGCTCGTCGTCTGTCTGTAGTCCTGTTCTTCTCTCCACTTTTGCTGACTGTGATTCTTTCTCCCTTTATCACTCATTTCTCCTCGATCTGTAATTGTTCCAGTATGAAGATCAAGCACGAAAGCCTCGCCAGCGTTAGGCAATGGCACCAGCACGGGCAACAGCGGTCCCGGAAAACCTCATCAGGTGAACTCATACTCAAATGCGTCTTAAATGGCCTCCAAGATATCATGGCGCCTCGAATCGCGCTGGAGTTCCGCAGCTGCCAGGCACCACCTATATAGGCGCACATACACACGTACACTTAAACACATGCAAGCATACGCGCACACATACACAGACTTCACAGTCGACCAAGATATCAGCCGAAGCTCGAGAGGAACAGTAGCAGAAGCGGAATTACTGACGGTGCTATCCAATTCGACTCCGTAAAGAAGCTTGTAGCGTTGACTGTCCGGTTTCACCGAGTCCTCGGAATAAAAAATATAGGCTCGTTTCGCGATATCGTTGGAAATGGATCCGAGCGATTGTGAAAGTCTTGGGGCATTTGAGTGCGTTTAACCATCTGCGGGAATTGCGCTGCAGGATAGATACTGGCTCAAAGGAAATTAAACAAGTTCTGACAGTTATAACTGACTAGTGAGATATGTTCGTGTACACGTATTGTAATGGGCCAGATTTGTAAGCAGAACTGCGATAAAAAAAAAAAAAAAAGAGAAAAAGACTGACTTCATTTAAATGATCCTATTCGTATTGAGCGATAACAGGGCGATAACGGTTATACCGCTAATAGTGCGATTGTTGAATCTGCTGATAGATCGAGATATTTATCAATAACGAGATTTAAGGATCTAGTTGGCGTCACGTGGGCTGGCCAAGAAGCCTGTGACATAACCTATTGCGCCGTTAGTGTTTTCCTGTTGTCTCGATAGTTTTCATGTACGCTGAAGGATCATGGAAACAGGATCACATTTCAATAGAGTGAACGACACGAAGCCGCATGGCTTAACAAAAATGACTGACCATAAGAGAATGCTAGCGGAAATGAGCGCAGTCAGAAGAAGCGCGATACGTGCATCTTGTTGAGCGGAAAGATGGTAACGTGCCGCTATCCCATGTCACATAAAATCATTAACAGGAAACATGCCTGTCGGTAGTATTGTTTTTTGATTGTTATAAACAAGGGTCAACTCCACTCTATGTGCAATGATAAGTTAACCAGGTCAGGCACAGCACCCCGGTAGCGAACGCAGGGGCTGCTGGTCTAATATCAAAGTAAGGCTAAGCACGATTTACGCCAGTAGAGAAGGTTCGACAGGATATTCGCGTTAAAGATTCTTGCCGAAAATTGCTTATTCAACATGTCTTTTCTCTAGTTTTGACTGGTTGATACTCTATTATTTTCAATTTGAATAAAAAATTTGCACCGCTGCGTTACAGTCTGCACCAAACTGATTCTAAGAGAGCACAAACTTGAAACGTAGAATCTTCTGAACAGGAGGGGATATTCCAGGGAAATCTGCACATTCATGTAAGTCGAACGCGTAGGCTGAAAAGCGACCGAGACCTGAACACAATACAATTTTTTTGGCCGTTTTGGGTCCTGTGGTATCAGTGTCACTCCCACGCTCTACTGGCCTGTGTAAGTCCTAGATTTAGCTTCTGGTAAATCAACAAACTTTTGGCTAATCTGATTCGCAAAAGAGAAGTTGTTCCTGCTATGGAATGATATTAAATCACCAATCTCGGGGAGTGCAAAATCTATCCTGTGTCAGCTTCTGTTTACTTTTTCTTTGCCATGCTGTTCGATTTAGATCGTCGTCTCTTTACTAGGGTCTTAGGAAATGACAAGTATTATAGTTTCCGCATGACGTGAGTTGAGCAAGTCCCTTCCCATAGCATTTATTGTCTCATATGTCGGATTGGCCTGTAGCCTTGGTGTTGATACGCCGCTCCCACAGCTCCGTTGTCCATTCGTAGTCTTTTTTTCATCTTGACAATAGCAACAGCATCGCTGTGGCATTGTCGCTCCTTTGTCTTGTCATGGCGCAGAAACTCCAGGCTAAATAGAAGAAGTCAGAGAAGAAAAACGAATCAAGTACGTCTCTTGACACGCTCCACTGTGTAGGACTTGACTGTGTGCAGGGAGGCGGGTACAAGGTCCAGAACCAGCGTGTGGAGTATACACGGTCAGCATCCGCAACTGTCTAATTGACTGTCGCTCCTACTCTTCAAAGGGAAAGCGGTCTTCGTTGGCGTCCAAAGACACCTACGTACACGGTTACATAGCCACATACACTAACACATTCAACTACACGAGTTTACCCATACATAGACGCCAGCATAGGGGCATGCTGCTGAGAGAAGCAAGAGGCACTCGAGTGTCGGAGTGTCCGCCGATGTACGCGTCCGATAAAACTAAACGACGAACAAACGCCACCATCCTACTCCCCCGCAAGCGTTTTACACCCTCGCATACCCCACACTAGCCTTTTCCAAGCCTCCAGCTCCCCCCAAAAGAGAGCTAACTCTGGCCGACTCCGCCTAGCGCGACCGCTTGTGCAAGCGAAGTGAGGTAAGCAAAAGCCGAGTAAAATTCGGCCAACTACACTCAACCGGTCGGCAGCTACATCAACTTCTGTCGGTCGTCAAATAGGATGAAGGAAGGAAACCAAGAGGTGGGACGAGTCGTGAAACAGAAGTAGTTTTCGCTCGAGCCACAGCATTGACGCTGGCTGTCAGGCCTAATGCATCTGCTCTGCTACGAAACGTGAGTGTTGGGCTGTCCTGATTTGGACACAAACGTAGAAACACGGACGGTTGTTGACCGTTGCAGCGGCCGCTGCTGGTGGTGCTATTTCGCTAGCGACCTACACCCGGAAACGACGAAACAACGAAGGAGTCCAATTCATTCTGTCTGCGCCCTGTCACCGTTTACCCGTAGAGTTTTCGCTGCAGACAGAAGAAGGCAGAAGGTAACAGAGGGCGACTTTTTCAAGAGGAGGCCGACAAGGAAAAGCAGGACCGTCAGGAGTGGCCAACAGCGGCTGAGAAAATGCTATTCGTCGTAGCACGGCTGACTGTGCGCTGTCCCCGTCAGCCACCATCTCCGTCTAGTGGCATCGGCCAAAACTAGCTGTAGCTACTGCCGTTGTTGCTATTGGGGAACACAGCATTGCACCCTGAAGCAACTAACGAACTGACTGTAGCTGAACACAGCCAAACCTTAGAGTCCGTAATAGTCAAAGCTGGATGGCCTGCTAAAGATACCAGCAACGAAAGCCTCGAAAAGCTGGGAGTACACGAAATCCTCACTTGCGCTGCCGCTAGTCAAGTCACCCAGCATTTGTACGGGTAGTCCAAGCCTAGGAGTTGCTTCCCGAGTCCGCATCTGCTCCTCACGCCGACATCTCTTCTGTGTCCCTCATATCCAAAAAGGAGATGGTGCATTGCCCCTGTCGGTGTTCATGCCAGTGCACCGCTACCGTTGCTTCAGCTATTGTTGTTAGCACTGCGTCAAGCTGGGGCGATTTCGCTACCGACTCGATTTTCTGCTTCACATCTTTTCTTCCACAGACCATCTCAACTTGGCCGTTCGTCCGTCGAATTGCACGAGCTGCTGCGCACTTGCAGCAAAAGTATAGAGAAGCCAAATGGACGCCTACTACTACTACTACTGCTGGTGTCCCTGTTCAATGTAGATGGACCAGAGGGAGAAAGAGAGAAGAGGCACGCACGAAGATGTCGATGCGCCACAAGGGAAACACTCTACAAAAGCTCAATAGGGGCAAAGCGACAGACACTAGGCGGGAGAGTAAAACCGGCAGACGTGATTTCGACTGTAAGATAGCATTAAGACTGATCCAGCGGTGCAATTGTATGAATAAAAATTATCATAATTTTTCGACTCTAAATGGAGTTGCGCCGTGATATTTGGTAGCGAGAACAGAGGCAATGAAGAGAAGATTTGCAGCTACATGAAACCCTTAGTTGACGAACTTATATACTGGATAAATTCTGGCTTGGTACAAGCAACGGCGCCAATAAATATTTAAGCACGTTTCAATTCATACACAATTCGTACACACGAAATGCTTTTATGATGGAATAATACTAAATAAAATTGGAAAACTAAACCGTTTCACAAGTAGAACTTTATTAGTAATGATGGTGTGAATAATAGAATCACTCTATACGGAACTATACGTATCTCTATTTTAACCTTTGCTTAGAAGTCCAAGAGCCGCCGCCAACAACTTTATTTCAATAAGGCACATATATATATATATTCTATAATCTGTTCCAAATCAAAAAATATATGCAACTTCCCATTTTAAACAGATCATACACTTTTCACTTTCTGTCTTCTCGGACGAAATCATCGTGTAACGTAATCGAGTGTTTGACCTGAGAGTGGTTGTATCGTTTTGACCCTAGGATGTGTTTGCTTCACTCATTAGTGTGTGCACGTGTCTATATAGTACCACATACTCGCACATGTACACGCACCATATTCAGAAAGGAGACAAAGAGGCCTACGTACATTTTGGCCGAAGATAGAAGCTTTTTATAATGTAGAAAGACTAATACAATTTATAACTTTCCTTCAAGTTACGCCTGTTAAAAGATCTAAGCTGCATTTCTGGCTGAGTTTAGTAGAATGAATATTCGCAATATAAACACTTGAAAAGTCAGCAAATAGGTTAACAATCATAGACAAGCTTAGCACTACCTGGCCAAAAAGTAACTGTATATAATAAAATGTATATATATAAACCAAAAATCGACCTTTTTAATGGAAGCATTTCGTGTCTCCCATATAGACCTCTCATATGCAAACGTCAAAACATATCAATATTTACAGAGTCGCACGCATTGAGGGCATGACTTGGGGTGACATCGGTGATGATTTATCAAGAAGTCATTGGAGGGTGTGGTTGTTCCACTCTCTGTCGTCGCCGTGCTGCGAAACACAACGGCAGAGAAAGATAAGGACGGAGAGGAGGTCATAGAGAGAAAGAAGGAAAGACCCGAATTAGCCAAATTTGCCTACTACTTTGCCCCCTTAGCCCTATTGCAGGAAACACCGAGTCTAATAGAGCAAGAGACAGGATATGCTTATGTGCACATACATATCTGCGTACTCGTATGCGCTGATTTCTGTCTGGGTCCCGA